>NC_051156.1:180933027-181090527 GCF_013339745.2 Dermacentor silvarum
CGCAGAGTACAAAGAACAGAGTTTATGTTTTCCATGCGTAATGACAGTTCGTTAACGATAATGTTAACGTGCTTAGCACAGCGCAATACACACCCGCGAGAAATTATAGCCACAAACGCGCAGCTGGTTCGCGCGTATTGCACCTGGCGCCTGAAAATTAGGGCAATTAGGGTTCCTCTACATCAACCACGCCTGCTCTGTTCTTAGGAAGCGTTCCTGTTTTTTTTTTCGTCAGCCAGTGTGAAAAGGCTCACTTATAGCCTTCTCGCCATACTTTTGCCTTAATTGGAACTTTTATTTTATATGATTCACGTATAGCAAGCTATTTAGCAGCCAACCTTCTAATTTTAATCCAAGTGATAACAAAGCTTACTCGGTATTCAGTACACTCAAAAAAAGCAATAGACGCATTTCAACCTTGCACCAGGTACTGCGCCAAGCAATTCACTTCTCGATGCCACACCCCAAGCATGTACTCGCACATTATAGATGACCCCTGTAGCATCTCTATCTCTCCAGCACTCATTACCTATACCTTGCTGAACGAAATGCCTTCGATTACGTCTTCATATCTTGTACGTGCCCTATCGATTATAACCTCTTACTCGACGCACCCCTGAGGCAAGTCTTGATTACGCGGGCGATTTGTGCGACGTTTTCGATTCGCTCTCAACAGTGTCCTCGAAGTACCACTGCGCGCTTCGCTTTTCTCAGCATCGGTAAATAGGGTGCGAAGATGACCCGCCTCGGTTTCGTCGTGCCCCACCAAAGTCTGCCTCTTAGGTACAGGGGTGTCGTCATTGAGTTGCTGTTGACGCCTCGACATCAGCGCGCGAGTAGGGTGACGTCACATTTGCCGTCGACGTCAGCGTCACCGCAGGCGATCATCTCCGAGCGTAACGGACTTATCGAGTCACGGAAACGGCTACCCGATGAAGCAGTTCGGTGCACTAAAACACTCGTGCGATAAGGTTTGCCTGCACGTTAAAGGAACCTTTGTGGTTAAAGTTAGTCCGAAGCTCTGGGCCCTTTGGGTTCGGAAACCTTAACTTTAGCCATTCGTACGCGGCCGCAGCCAGGATTCTTACTGCAGCTTTTTATTTACGTATTTGTGCGCGTTTTGGTAATCAGAAGAATACGCCAGAACAAGTTTAATACAACAGAAGTTTTGATACGGCTCTTCACTGCACTTATTCAGCTCTTCCTTGCTGTTCTTGTAAGGTGCACGTGCCAATGCCGCGGAGCGAGTGCAGTTCGTGTTACCGATTTACGCCACGATTATCTCATGGACGTTGCCTAAGTGGCTCCGCTAATGAAACCCCTCGTTATGAAACCCGAAATCATTTGTTGATGCCCTTTGAGGAGAATACTTGACGACTTCTATTCTTTTCTATTCTCTTTAACAACCTTTCGTGGACAAACATCATTGAAAACTCTTTTGCGAAATGGTAATCGTGTGAAACTAACGCATCATCACCGCTCCGCCAACTAAACCCCTCGTTATGAAAGCTGAAACATTTGTTGTGCCCTTAGTTGCTTCAGAACATTTGATGAAGACCAGTGTTGACAAGCTTCATTCGCAAGCTTCGGGGGACAAACTTTGTTGACAACCCATTTGCGAGTTGTTAATCACGCTCAGCTAAAGCAATGAAACACTCGAGCTTCCATGTTGTTTGCGCGTTGCGTCCTTGTGGCTTTCAACTCTCCCTCTCAGGACATCATGACGGGGCGCTCAAACAAGCGATGAACTTCTTTTTTTTTTCCCGAAAATAAAACTCTTCCGAGATGCACGCCGGCAGCACGCTCACACACACTGCCGCGCTTACACAGCAACGCAGGAGCCAGAATGAGGGCCGGAACACGGTTTACCGGATGAAGCGGGGAGCAGAGGTTGTATAACTGCATCAGAAGACAAACAAGCGACCAGAGCCGTATAGAGAGCCACGAAGCGCAAAATGTGCTTCACCCGGAGTGTCAGAAATAAGACTGAAAGGGTCCCGATGCGAGCGTTGCCCAAGCTTTGCCTCCCGCTTCTTCTGTACGGTTGCCCCCAAGGAGCGCCCTGGGACGTCTTCATTTTCGGAGCCACCGGGTTTAGTAAGTCGTTCCGCGGCTGTGAGTTGCCCAATGACCGTTGGTAAGGGCGAACGCTAGAAAGAAAGTAAGAAAGAAAGAAAGAAAGAAAGAAAGAAGAAAGAAAGAAAGAAAGAAAGAAAGAAAGAAAGAAAGAAAGAAGGAAAGAAAGAAAGAAAAACAAGGTAGACAGCAAGAAAGGAAGGAAAAGAACGTAAGCAGGAAGGAAGAAAATAAAGAGGAACAAGATCTTTGTGTTTCAAGCCAATGTCAAGATTTCATTTCCTGATGTTTGTGAAGTGAAAACAATGGTTCCTCCCGTTCTGTTTAGACTGGTGGCATTATAGAGTACATTTTTCCTGGTTATCACCGAAGCCTACTGGGGTAAACTAATATCTCGGTTCCGCAACTGAGCGGGCGACACAAAATGTTGGTAAGATGTCAAAAAAAAAAAAAAAGTGAAGAGCAGAGCTAGTGAGCTGTTAGTCGTTACTGTATAGAATGTGTCTACTTCAGGCAAAGGATCCGCCTGAAAGCAGCCCAGGCTACTAAGAATTCTATATGCGTGTGCTTCAGAGAGAATCCCCGCGGGGAAAAAAAAAAAAGTGTCGTCCAGGTCCGAACCCAGCAGTCACCACCACTTTTCCTGAGAAGTATCTTTGCCAACTCGGCTAGAAAACCGAGAATAGCAGCTCTAGGTGGCCTTCATAAAACGCCACAAAATATGCGGCAATACTACATCATTCATGACGTCACAAGGACTTGAACGCTACCCGTGGTCTCGGCGCGAAATTGAAAAGAAAATTGGCAGTTTCGTACGAAAGGTGAAGCACTGACAGTGATAGCAAGGTTTATCTTTGCGATCGAACTCTTCGGACGGTGTTCTGGTGTTCCGAATATATGCGCGGGTGCTACTATACGCGGATTGGCCCGTAGTGACATCGCACAGGCGCCAATGCGGTGCCCGTAAAAATAGGCGCCAGTGAAACATCATCATTTTCAGATGAAAATGATCTTGGCTCTTGAACAGGGCTCTTCAGAGAGTGGCAATGATTGCTGTACAGCCTGTAAAGTATGGCTACCCAAGTGACGTAGCCTGCTCCACTACGCTAATTGTCATGTTTTACGTCTACACTTTGCCCGCGAGGGTCAACATTTACCGTACTTTGCTCCAATTTTATGTTTATTTGGGCGCAGTAGAAGTAGTGAAATATTCGAAAAGTGTTCGGAAAATATTCGCATTCATGAATAGCGCCTATTCGATTCGTTATTTGAAAGTTTCGGAAATTCGCACACCCCTACAGTGAACCGCCCCTATTGCAGCTCGCGTAGACACTAGCGCCAGAGTTCCCTCTCAGTAATTATTGTATGACACTCTATGGTGGTGAGGACCTATTTCCCATGAACCTTTCTTTTCTATTTTTATGACTGGGCTTCAAGGTTATCAGGTGACGCTCCCTGTTATTAACAGCGAAGCTGTTTAACCTGGGCGTTTGCCGTCAGTTGTACGCTGGAAAACCTCGCCGAGTGATGACGTCACCGCGAGTTGGCCATCAACGCCTCGCATAGCTGGTGCGAGGCGTTGCTAGGCGACGCACGTGACGTCATCGATCGCTCAGCGAAGTTACCGCCCTCTCCCAGGTTACCCTCGTCACAGCTCGAGGCACGGCCGACGTATCCGACGTTCGTTTGCGTGCCCCGGCTGCGTAAACGGAAACCATATCCCACGCAGAAGGGGGGGCGCAGAGCTGCACCCCTATTGGTTCTCGCTGTAGGCCACTTCCGCCAGCATGGCGGCGCCCAGCGCAACGTTGGCTTCCGAGACTTGAGGTTTGTTTACGCGACGCTGGCTTCCCGCCGCCGGCGTTGGAACGGAGAACACGCTGGGCTGGTGGACACTGGTCGCATCACCTGGCCATTTGTGGCATACGCGAGGAAGCCCCGTGAAGGAACTAAGGAAGTTGAAATGGTTCAAGAAACGCTGTGCAAAACGCTTCGCGAAGGGGTTGTGCCCGCGGGTCGTTGACGTCGCTACACGCCTCGCTGCCGAAAAGCCGCGTCGCTCAAGTTTTCAACGACGAAAGTAGGCACGCTCACAGGGAAAAAATATAACACGGCGAGATGAAGGTGCTCGTATGTTGAGGCGAGAACAATGACGCCGACACGGTAAGTTTTTTGTTTGTTGGTTGCAGTGAAAGTGCGACGATGCGAGCGTCCGCTCTTGCGCAAGCGGATACTGCTCTAGTTTGTGCCCCGGTGCCGCGGCTGAAGCCACGGTGCCGGGCTCCGATGCGAAACGGCGGTCGTTGGGGTGTTGCAGAGCGCAGCGCAGCAACACCCCAAATAAAGAAATACTACTCCAGTCAGGTAGACTGCTCCCTCCCTGATAGTGAGATTGTATTTGGATCATCAAAACAGTCATGCGTTTATTTAGGAATAGTGTAGATCCCTTAACAACAGCCACAGTTGTGCCTACAAGTCCACCAGGTGACAGCGGTCTGCCTTTTCCCGTCCTCCGGCGCACCCTTTCTCACACATTGTCCTCAATGAAGAGAGATCCAAAAGAATGAAATAAAAAAAGGGGCAGCGTAAACTCAAGTCTCGGAAGCTAACGTTGCGCTGGGCGCCGCCATGCTGGCGGAAGTGACCTGCGGCAAGAGCCAATAGGCGTGCAGCTCTGCGCCCCCCTTCTGCATGGGATATGTTTTCCGTATACGCGCCCCGGCTCTGCAGCCGGCGTCGAGATGCGACATGCTGCATTTCGCACCGGCCTCGTCACCCAGAATGGACCGCATCCGCGTCTCGTCGAGCAAGATGGGCTGGTGGATAGCCGTGATTATGGAAGGCGCGAAAACCGACCCCTCTATAGTCCAACGTGTGCGCCGCGCCGCCTAGACGCAGCATGTCGCATGCAGCATGTCGCATCTCGACGCCGGCTGCAGCCGGGCACGCCGACGAACGCCGGATAGGTCGGCCGCGCCTCGCGCCGGACGATAGAGTGCTGCGCTTTCGCTGGTGTGGCGTCCCCGTGCCGAGCGCGCTCGCGCGTCAACGCTACATCGGACTATAAAGTGGCATTTAGAAGACACGGGGTCGGCTAAGTTTGGCAAAGAACCAGCCAAGCCAAACCAAGTTAAGCACAGGAAAGCAAACTTAAAGCTAAGATCCAACCAAGACAAACCAAGTTAAGCAAAGGAAAGCAAAGTTAAGGCTAGGGAAGGGCCACCAGCTTCGCCGTTTGCCCAGTCTTCGCACCAGTTAGTGTGAAGCTGCCCCTAATTTTTTTCTTTTTGTTTCTCCATAAACAGTAGGGTCACTAATCGTTTATCTTGTCTTGGACATGTTCAATACGAGGCATCAAATGGCATCCTGTCCGCTAACGTTTACGTACCGTTCGCATTCCCGCATCTTCTAACTAAATATCTGCAAGCACGCACGCCGCAACGTCCCACAACATTATCGCGTATAAACGCGGCCGAGTGGTTGTCAGACTCGCAACAGAGCGCAACTCTTTGTTGGCGGCGCTGCAGCGTCGAGGTACCCCACATGCTAATGTATAGGCGACGTGTTTCCGCAAGGACACTGGGCATTCAGAATGGCGGGAGGTGTTCCGGCTCCTCCTGAAGCTCTTAAGGGTGTGAATTTAAATTCTGATTGGTAACGTGTAGCAGGGGACTCATTTCAGGGCACTGTGTCGTGGAGGCGGGGGGGGGGGGGGGGGGGGGGGCAGCGCGACATCTTGAGCTGAATGGCTCACAAGATGGCTCTCAAGGGCTTGTGTTCTGTTCGTGAATTGTTCGCCCGTCTCGCAATGTGCCTCCATCTGTCGCTACTTCTCAAGACATACCGAGGAGCTTATTAGCGAGCCACCTTGGTGCATAAAAGCTGATTTTCTAGGCAATTTAAGCACCATTCACCCACGCTGTGTACACGGTGTGGCTGAAGTGTACACCCTTCTGCCACTTTATCGGTGTCTATTACCTATACGAGTGCATCGTGTTTCTTTTGCAGAAGAATCGCCGGAGAAGAACGCAATTCGTTGCTTCCCATGACTCAATTTTCGATGTCTGAGCCATCATACATGCCGTCTTTACCACTGGTCGCGTCGCAATCGCAGTGACGTCACCGTCTTTGTCGTGCCGTCGTCGACTTCGTCGTTGTCATCAGGCCACGCATGCCGCTCGCTGTTTCTGGTGGATACGGTTTTGGGGCCGTTTCGCGTCCTGTTTTTTCCTCCGACGTCATTGAGCAAGAAGCCCCATACCAACGAGCGTGCACCAACAACCACATATACGCGTCAGAGAGAAAGAGAGAGAAATGAATAAATGAAAGGCAGGGAGGTTAATGAGGACTGAACCCGGTTGGCTACCCTGCACTGGCGGAAGGAAAAAGGGGAGAGAAAGATTAAGACAAGAAGAGAAAGTCCACTCTGGATATCGCCGACGTATGGTCACAGTTTTCTGCTCTACATCAGATATACGAGCCGGAATAACGAGGAACGTGTACCAGGCCGAGAAACCCCCGGCGTCATCCGTCGCCTCCTCCCTGACGTCCTTTGTTCTCTCCCCTGTGGAAGACGACCAACCGCAGATCGAAAATAAGACAGACCCGAACCAACAAACAAAAGAGAGGGTCGAGCGCGCGAGAGAGAGAGAGAGACTGGAAACAAAGGAGCTGTGCGACGGGTCGTGACGCAGTCGTTCGCTGGCAAACAGCGCGGTGGTGGTGGTTGTTACGGCGGCGGGTGTGGGGTGTCTCGTTTTATCCCACCTCTTGCGTCACGCGTCACCCGAAAGCAACCACCTCCGTCCCGGGGCCATGCAGTGGATTTTGTGTGTATATACTGGTGGGCCGGGCTCCACGGTTTCTCCTTTTGTCGCCGGCTCAAGACGAAGGAGTCCTTTGCTCGTTCTCGCGTCACCGTCACCCGGCGAAACACCTTCGGCCGTGCATATAGCGAGTGCCGCGCGGGAGGTGAGTTAGAGCGCGGCCGGTAGCAAAAAAATAGGGGAGGCCCGGAGAAAGCAAGAAAACAGAAAAGAGCGGGGCCGGCTTCGCATTAGACTCAGCCGGTCGCGCTACCTTGGCACCAAAATAAACGGCGCACATCGCCCGACGCTAAGCGAGCGTGCAACACTCCCTCCCCCCCCCTCCCCTCCCCACCTGCTCTTCTGCCTAGATTTTGGGGGCCACGGAAGTCTACGTAAGGGAAAGAAACAGGGAGAGCAAAGCTAAGGTTGGGGGGCCTGGGTGGGGAAGTGGGTGCGGGGTTACGCGCCTGGGCAAAGGCGCAAGAGGTTGCCCCGTCCTCGGTTGCGGCCGGGTATATATCTCCGCTTCACTCGGGCTGATTCACGCGTCCGCGTCATTCGCGTTGCCACCGCGGGCGCACCCCTGGCGCCGAATTCGCCGCGGTTGTGGCCGAGGGGTCCCGGACTTTTGACGCGACCGCTCGGCTTCTCTGATTTAGGCGGGAAAGAATGGCGGAGAAAGAGATGTAGTCATTTGATTAGATAAGGCTAACGCGAGGGAAAAAAATAAACGCTTTCTCGAGGCGCCGAAACTATATGGAGACATGGCGGGCGAGATGGAACAGAGAGGAATGATGAGGTAAAAGAGAGGGATAGAGAAGGAGGTTAGTCGGTGTAAAAACCGACTGGCTAGCGTGTGCTTGAGAAAGAGGTAAAAGGAATGACAATTGACAGAAAGAAAGGAGACATAAAGAAATAGATATATAAAAGGGGCGCACCCTGCAACGAACTATATGTAAGCTCAGGGTCGGTCACGCATTCTGTATGGGCCTCAAATAGCGGAGAAACGCGTCTAAAGCCGTCTGTGTTGAACTCGGCCTGCACCAGTGTCCGATAGGTTGCTCTCCTTCATCGAGGTACGATCGTCTAGTTTGCCAAGCGCCGTCGAGAGCGCTTTTCTCGTCACACAGAAATGAGGGCAGTCACATGTAAAGGAGATGGCTGACCATCTACTTGCAGACGCACTTGTCACATGCAGGCCTGTTGGCCATCCCAGTTTGGAATGAACAGGTATTCGTGAATGCCACGCCGAGCCACAGGTGGCTCTATAGCTAGTTGCAATGAGTGTCTGCGATACGTGGTTGTACATGAAACAAAACCGCGCGTGCGCGCGTGCGCGTTCGTGTGTGTGTGCGTGTGTGTGTTTGCGTTGTGTGCACGCGCGCGCGCGTTCTTAGAGCATCGCCTCACCTGTCACGCTCACAATGATTTATAGATCCCGTAAAGCCCGGTAAAGTGCGATATTTGACGTATCAGCATCCATAGGTATAGGGAGCTCGGCGTTCGAGTATAAATGATGCAGAGCCTTGGTGAAGAACGTTGTCATTTGGGTCTGCCATAAGATTTTCGGAAGAGGTTGGACGAATGTGTGTTGTCGTTTCGGAAGAAGCGCGAGAATATCTACCCCGTTTGTTCTCTGATCCACAACGTTACTCCTAAGATTTTTCGTTCCATCGCTCTTTGTGCGGTCCTTAACTTGTTCTCGAGCTTCTTTGTTAACCTCCAAGTTTCTGCCCCATATGTTAGCACCGGTAGAATGCAATGATTGTACACTTTTCTTTTCAACGACAGTGGTAAGCTCCCGCAATGCCTGCCGTATGCACTCCAACCCAAATTCTTCTGCTCAATCAGGGTCGCTAGATAAACATATTCCTTTACAGACTCTAGCTGACTGGCGATCCTATTCTTGTTCCCTTGCCAGGCTATTGAACATTATCTTTGTCTTCTGCATATTCATCTTCAACCCAATTCTTGCACTTTCTCGATGAAGGTCCTCAATCATTTGTTGTAATTCCTCTCCATTGTTGCTCAATAGGACAATGTCATCTGCAAACCGAAGGTTGCTGAGATATTCGCCGTCGATCCTCACTCCTAATCCTTCCCAGTCTAAGAGCTTGAATACTTCTTCTAAGCATGCAGTGAATAGCATTGGAGAGATTGTGTCTCCTTGCCTGACCCCTTTCGTGATAGGTATCTTTCTACTTTTCTTGTGGAGAACCAAGGTAGCTGTGGAATCCTTGTAGATATTTGATAAGATATTCACGTATGCCTCCTCTACTCCTTCATTACGCAATGCCTCTATGACTGCTGGTATCTCTACTGAATCGAATGCCTTTTCATAATCTATGAAAGCCATATAGAGAGGTTGATTGTACTCCGCAGATTTCTCGATTACCTGATTGATGGCATGGATATGGTCCATCGTAGAATATCCTTTCCTGAAGCCAGCCTGTTCTCTTGGTTGACTGAAGTCAAGTGTTGTCCTGATTCTATTGGAAATTATCTTGGTGAATATTTTATACAATACTGAAAGCAAGCTAATGGGTCTGTAATTCTTCAGTTCTTTAACGTCTCCCTTCTTATGGATAAGTATAATGTTGGCGTTCTTCCAGCTCTCTGGTACACTTGAAGTTGTGAGGCATTTCGTATAAAGGGCCGCAAGCTTTTCAAGCATGATATCTCCTCCATCTTTGATTAAATCTACTGTTATTCCATCTTCTCCAGGCGCTTTTCCCCTGGTCATGTCTTTCAAGGCCCTTCTAACTTCATCGCTAGTTATAGAAGGAGCTTCTGTATCCGGTTCATCACTATTTCGAATGAAAGTAGCTTGGCTGTTTTGGCTACTGTACAGGTCAGTATAGAATTCTTCTGCTGCTTTTACTATGTCATCGAAATTGCTGATGATATTACCATGCTTATCTTTCAGTGCATACATCTTGCCTTGTCCTATGCCTAGTTTTCTTCTTACTGATTTCATGCTGCGTCCATATTTTACGGCTTCCTCAATTTTTCCCACGTTATAATTTCGAATATCCCTTACTTTCTTCTTGTTGATCAGTTTTGACAGTTCAGCGAATTCTATCTGATCTCTTGAGTTGGACACTTTCATGTTTTGTCGTTTCTTTATTAGGTCCTTTGTTTCTTGGGAGAGCTTCCCTACAGGTTGCTTTGGTGCCTTACCTCCCACTTCAATTGCTGCTTCTGAGATCAGCCTAGTTACGGTTTCATTCATTAGCTCTATGTTATCTTCATCTTCCTGTTCTAAAGCTGCATATTTGTTGGCGAGCACCAGCCTGAATTGGTCTGCTTTCACCCTTACTGCATCTAGGTACGTTGGCCTGTTTCCTCTTGACTAATTTCACTCTTTCTCTCTTCAAATTGAGAGAAATCCTAGACCTCACTAACCTATGGTAACTGCACTTTACCTTACCTAACACTTCTACATTCTGCACTATGCTTGGATCGGCAGAGAGTATGAAATCTATTTCATTCCTTGTTTCTCCATTAGGGCTTTTCCAGGTCCACTTCCTGTTGGTGCGCTTCCTGAAGAATGTATTCATTATTCGGAGCCTATTCCTTTCCGCGAATTCCACCAACATCTCTCCTCTTGCATTCCTAGAATCGATGCCGTAGTTTCCGATTGCTTGCTCGCCAACCTGCTTTTTGCCCACTTTTGCATTGAAGTCGCCCATGACTACAGTATACTGAGTTTGGACCTTTCTCATTGCTAATTCCACATCTTCATAAAACTGTTCTATCTCTTCATCATCGTGACTGGAAGTTGGGGCGTAGGCTTGTACTACCTTCATTTTGTACCTCCTATTCAGCTTTATTATGACGACTGCTACCCTCTCACTAATGCTGTAAAATTCATCAATGTTGCCCGCTATGTTGTTATGGACTAGAAATCCTACCCCGGATTCTCTCTTATCTGGAAGACCTCTGTAGCAGAGGACGTGGCCGTTAGTCAGCACTGTGTAAGCTTCACCAGTTCTTCTAACCTCACTAAGGCCAATAATATCCCAGGCAATGCCTGATAATTCCTCAAATAGTCCTGCTAAGCTAGCCTCACTCGAGAGGGTGAGGCTAGCTGAGTAAATAGGTTACCTTTATTATTATTATTATTTTTTTTGCTCATGTAATCTCACGTGAGTCTTTTATATCATTTAACCACTACGCTACACCTTGTTGGAGCGATGCCGTTGTAGATGCCAAACGAGTGCACCGTTGAATAAAATACTCTAACATTTGTCGAAGCTTAAAGTGCAGTTTCAGATATAGCAGCCGACTGCTATATAGTATATAACGCTTCCAAAAAAAAGTCTGTTTGCAAAGGCGTTCCAACACATTTCCTTCTCCCGTGTTATTAGCCCCACTGTAACGAACTGGTATAACATACAACACTGACGTATCGACACGCGCTATTCTGCCACGCTTTCCGATCGCTAAGTCAATAGCGGCTTCCGACAACGTCCAAGCCCACAGTACGACCATCACGCGCTTTCGGGGCTTTCTATATAAGCGAGCCCGCGTGGTCCCTTAATAGCCATCCATTAGCCGCAAGTGTTGGTTCTGTGTACACACGACATTTCACATTCAAGTTCGTGCTTCTTCTCCCTCAATTTTTTTATGCCGTCGCACAAAGGACAGATATATATATATATATATATTTATAAAATGAAGGGGAACGCCGTTTCTCCTGGCAACCTTTATTCATTGCGCGGTCCACAGGGTCTACGTCTTTTGTGGCCCGGCGCGCCATTCTTTTATCCGCATGGCCAAGCCCTTTCACCTTTACATTTCGCTACGGTCCCAGCGTGAGCGCAATACGCGCGCTCTCGCTACGTTTATTATAAGCCTACATCAAATACCGCGCACTCAACGTTTCAGCTATATATGCGGTGTAATGAAAAAGAGACGGAGAAATGACACCAAGATTATAGCCTTCCTGTCGGTTCCTAAGCTTTTCTTCCTTTCACTTCGGCGACTTCTGGCCTCTGTATGGATGCGAATTTCCTGCAGCGAGAAACAGAGACGGACTGGGCTCATAATTTATGTAGTGCATTCATATTTCCGCTGCCGCTGCTCTGCGCGGCGTCGTTTCGCGGTCTCTATATGCCTGCGGTTCGGAGCGCATTGCGGCTGCTATCT
The DNA here is from genome assembly GCF_013339745.2 of Dermacentor silvarum. Lineage (NCBI taxonomy): Eukaryota > Metazoa > Arthropoda > Arachnida > Ixodida > Ixodidae > Dermacentor > Dermacentor silvarum. The sequence goes on from NC_051156.1 coordinate 180,945,063, forward strand.
CTAAGCTTCTCAACCACTATACGAGGGTGCGGCGGGCAAAAAATAAACAAAGCCGTGACAAAAGCGGTGCAGTCTCAATGCGTGGCAAGTGCGTGAGGCTTCTTTTTTTTCATTTATGTGTATTTTTGGCTTAGCACTTCGGGAGAAATATACGTATCCGCCTATTTACTTGTGGCACACAGACGCGCGTAGAGCTCGTTGAATATACGTGTTCTATACACATCAACTTTGCTATCGTGGAGATTATCTGTCTTGCGAAAGTTCTCGGAGCGGCACTAGGAGGGGCGTGCTGCGCCTGAACTTTGGTTGAAGATTTTCGCTGAGAACCACGAGGCTAATGACAAACTGCTTATTGGTAAACAAACAGGCAAAGTGGAGGCAAAAACAGCAAACGACTGCAAACGACTGTTGCGCCGGGGGGTACGCCCGGAAGCCGCTTCCATGGTGCTTTTGAGAGTGGGTCACGTGAGTTTACAACAGTTGAGGGACGCGGGCACACGCAACAAGTGAACAAAAAGACGACACGGACGAAACAAAGCAGGAAATAACAAGTTTTTGTTCAGACAAATCGGCGTTTTCTTCTGCGACAATGAACTGTCACTGTCATCTCATTGATACGTTAACTGCTGTATAATATAAGAAGAGGCAGATGTGTAAGACTAAATCGTTGTTGAGTATTTACAGTTACATCCCTGTCTCTCTAGCCTCGCTATCACAGCTGTCCAGAAGGCATTGTGGGGCGTCACCAAAGGAGCTCTCGTTGAAACGGTATATGAAATCCCTAATTATTTTGTTATGTCTCATGCGGAGTGTGACGGTGGCACCACCACATATTATGACGTCACGCTTTTTATCTACTCGATAACAATGACACGCGGGAGCGCGTATATGACCTTTGAGAAAACGACAAATCGTCTTTGACCTGGCAACACCTGACACGGCGCATGTGGTACTACGAATCACACGTCGTGGGCCCAGAAGAGAATCCTCGGCGTCTACAAGTTCAGTTTTCTGGTTACACATTCTTTAATTGCCGAGGAAACGTGATGAAGACAATCACTATGACGATAAGCACGACTATTATATCTGCAGCGGGCTCCAGAAAAATTACTGGAAGTATACTGTCTCCAAAGAACCTTGCCGATCACAAATACAGCCACCAGTAATGTCTGCCTTAATCAGCACACACTTCCTTATCTGTAGCACAGCAGCCACTCGTGTCGAGAGACATCGTGAACACTCTGAGGATCCAGGTGTGAAATTGTTCATTATCACGATATTAAATTGGCACACTGGTGTTCAGGTTTCTGAGAGAGCGTATTATATCCTCGTCCACTTTCTTTCTTCAAACTACGATTGTCCTTCATGTTGTTTTATCTAGTTCGCTTAGCGAAACGTGGCTCGGGGCTATGCACTATCATGCGTGTATCACTACTTGCAATGTACGAAACTTTCATTGACAGCTGTGACGAGACATTCGCGCACCTTCTCTGTGTTTCTCCGTGCTATATATAGTGCCAAAAGCAGAGTAATGATGGTCTCAATCTGGGCCAGTTTTTCTCAAGGAACTCCCCGGAGAAGGCAATATTTGCGCTGCTCAAGTTCCTGAGGTCTGCGGGCCTACACAGTAGACACCGAGAATCATGTATGCTCCCGCTGGATAGCTTACGTGGTTCACTTCTTCTTCACGTTCTTGTTCCTCAATGAAATGGCGCAACCCACTCTGGGCGATCGGCCATGAATTGGGCGGTGACAAAAAGTGAGGAAGGTAAGTTGAACTAGAGGAAAGTAAGTTGAAATGAAATAAGTATCTTGTAAATGGGACTTGACGTGTGTACTGTGGGAGATATGAATGATCCACTATCTAATTTCTCGGTGCTCTTCTCCTTTCCATGTGTTCGCTTCCCTCTGTGCACCCTAGTCAAGCAGAACTACCGTTGGTAAACTATTTTGTCTTTTTATACTTCCTCTATCAACCTCTTCAGTGACACAGCATTTCTGCTAGACTACTACTGCTTTTTTCGTTATCTAGTTGTAGTACCTGTGCGTTCTGGTACGTTTACTCTAGGAATAATGTCATTTAATGAACCACTCCCACGGTATATGCGGTGGCGTGGTCCTGAAAGTCATGCACAGTTCTCTATTTATTTTTTTATTTTATTGTTTTTTTGGGGGAGGGAGGGTAGGGGGGGGGGGGGGGCTACCGACGTTCACAGCGGAAATGTCGAGCAATCCCACTGACTGGCTTAAGCCAGTAATATACGGTACCCAAGTGTGCTGAAGTTACGCACTCATTGCTAAAGCGACGCAGGCTTGATGCGCTTGAAACTGGCAGTAAGTTCACGTTAACCAACGCTGGCGACTTCCGGAGGAGAATACACGTTTTTCCGACGCCCTGATGCCTTCAACTTTAGCGGCAGGTGCGCGACTCGCGAAAAAATAAAGAAAAAATTGAAAAAAAAAGAACAGCTTTTCGAAAAAGTGGGAACAGGGCCTGGAAGTCGTCATAAACCTTGGCTGCGGTCCACTGACGTCGCACGAGAACTGCGCGTGCCACGTAGGCGGCATAGGCCTCTAGCACGAGCGACGCCACGAGCGCACTCGCGCAAAACGAACATCGCTCGAAAAAGAACAAGCGAAGTGGATATAGGAACACGTGCCCTCAGTGGTTCCTTGTGCTCCCCGCGTCGTCTATACATATGCACCTCCTGATCCCAGCTCTACGGATTTGCGAGAGAAAATAGTTTACTCGCCACGAATCAACATCAACCTCGAGATGTTTTCTCCTCTTCCAATTTCCCTCCATGCCGTTCGTGTTGACGTCGGCACCAACTGCTTTAAAAGCGGCAGTATGCTTTTTCAAAGAAAGAGGACTCATTGAAAAACCATACAACGTGCGAACTGATGCGCTCATTTTTTTATCTTCTCTTGTTTCCTTATCTTTTCTGCCCTTACCCCATCCCCCTGTGCAGAGTAGCCAACCGGACACTTACCTGGTTAACATCTCTGCCTTCCACCTCTTATTTTCCCTCCTTGTTATGTCATAGCTTTGACATAACTTTGCTATGCCAAGATAATAGCTTTGACATAGCGGAAAACATGGTCTGTTAATCCAAAATCGTAGCTAAAGAACCAAATTTCTAAACAAAGAAAATCTGGAAGTGGAAAAAAAACTACACTAAAGCGTTTCACACTGGCTGGGAGAAGAACGTAATGTCAGTAATCCGCAAGAAAACAGAACACCAAACTAAGCACGAAAGATGTCATAAATGACCTGACGTTATGCCGTGTAGCAAACCAAGCGAAAAAAAAATGACATGTCAACATGCCAGCTACATTTATCCCAACACCCGTTCATTTAGGAAAACCAACCGTTATATTCCAAACCGAATATCATTCATTCATTCATTCATTCATTCATTCATTCAACCGTTCGTTCGCTTCCTTCACTTGCCAATCATGCTCAACGACTTCCCGCGCTAAAGGAAACGCGAGAATCGTTACTCACCACCACGCGTGTTCGGCATGAAGACGTGCGCAGCCGAGCGGGGACCGTCCAAGGAAAAAAGACAGAGAAACTCGGCTACGCTCTCCTATCAGCGGACTTCCCCTCTCTGCCAGTAACCGCTGCAGAAAAGCGGCGACCGGCCAGACCAGGCCGAGGTTCTGTGACGGCATCTTTCGCCGATCAATCGTCGCGACTGCGGAGCGCAACGCCGATATAACGACGGCTCGTTTTGCGCGGTGTTGTGTCTCGGTCCTGTTTGCCCGCTGCAAACACAAGCGATATCAAGGCTGGTACGTAAACACCTCCTCGGAAACACTTTTGTATTTTTTTTCTCCCCCGTATTGCGTCTCGCTCCGTGTTTACCGGAAGCAAATAACATACAAGCGGTACACAACCAACACCGCCGAGGCACTTTTCTCGCGAGAAATAGCAAGTGTGAAAATGAGAGGCGATGATGGTGAGGGGGGAGAGTGGGTAGAGGGCTCGGGCACTGGGCCAAGCGAAACAAGCCACTCCAGCGGGCGGGCGCCCGCGATGACGAGGATGCACGATGTGCGAAGTGAGCTAGAATCGCGTGTCGGACATCCCGTGTGAACGAGCGAAGACGCGGCGCGCCGAGCGTAAATCCTGTGCGGCGCGCGGCGTTGACCGCGGCTTCTGTCACTTTGTTCGAGGGAATGTCGCACGTACGCAGGCACGCACGCACAAGGAAAGAGGGAATAACGTATTTAAATGGTGGCTCTAGGCCTATTTGGAGGGAGGTGGGCAAGGGGAAGGAAGCGAAGTGCGGCCGACTATAGAAGTATAACGAAACAACATAATGAAAGTCGCGGCGAAAGCAGGAGTAAAGGCAAATTTTTAGCGCCCCTTGACAATCCTGGTGGATTATTTATATAGGAGAGTGAATCAAGAACAAAACGCAAAACAGTCCCGTTCATTAAAAGAAGCATGCCTCGTCGCTCTGTTGACTGTGGCACGCAGTTGTCTATACGAAAATCCGCTCGCGTGCAATCGCTGTTGCATCAGACAAACGGGAAGCTCTTATAAACGACCGCCTACGTGAGCCCATGCGGCGTTCCTTAACGATTCCCCGCGCAGTCATCTATCTATCTATCTATCTATCTATCTATCTATCTATCTATCTATCTATCTATCTATCTATCTATCTATCTATCTATCTATCTATCTATCTATCTATCTATCTATCTATCTATCTATCTATCTATCTATCTATCTATCTATCTATCTATCTATCTATCTATCTATCTATCTATCTATCTATCTATCTATCTATCTATCTATCTATCTATCTATCTATCGAACTTCCAAAACAACGGACAGCAACATAGATAACACAAGCTTCTATCTATCGAACTTCCAAAACAACGGACAGCAACATAGATAAACACAAGCGCTACTTTCAACAATGATTTATTAGAGGCCGGGCCACGGGGTTCACTACAGTTTACACTACACTACACTATACGGAGTTCACTACAGGGTCACGGGGTCACTACAGTTTACAGAAAAAAAATCTTTGTGCAAATGAAGTTTAATGAAGCGGCGAACACTTCTAGACCTTATCACACTACTTTATAATGCGATCCGGATCGCCGCATGTATTCAGTTTCTTAGGTCAAATTAAGGGCAGTAGGTTCGTAACGATGTGTCGTACATAACAGCGAGGGGGAATATTCGTTGATCTTTCCAATATAGTTCTCTTCATATTCCCGATGTTCTAATTGTGACAGACCCTTTACAACGAAGTGACCTGTATAACGAATGACTTCGGAGGCCCCAAGCACTTCGTTATAAAAGCGTTCGGCTGTAGTATGAGGCACCCACGCATGCATATCGGGTGGCGTAATTTAACAGTAAACGAGCTCAGAAGCGCTAAAATATCACCATCATCATCGCCAGCCTATATTTACGTCCACTGCAGGACGAAGGCCTCACCCTGCGATCTTCAATTACCCCTGTCTTGCGCTAGCTGATTTCAACTTGCGCCTGCAAATTTCCTAACTTCATCACCCCACCTAGTTTTCTGCCGTTCTCGACTGCGCTTCCCGTCTCTTGGTATCCATTCTATAACTCTAATGATCTACCGGTTATCCATCCTATGTATTACGTGGGCTGTCCAGCTCAATTTTTCCCCTCAATGTCAACTGCAGAATATCGGCTAACCTCATTTGCTCTCTAATCCACACCGCTCTCTTCCTGTCTCTTAACGTTAGGCCTAACATTTTTCGTTCCATCGCTCTTTGTGCGGTCCGTAACTTGTTCTCGATCTTCTTTGTTAACCTCCAAGTTTCTGCTCCATGTGTAAGCTCCCAGCCAAGATTTGGTAATGCCTGCCGTGTGTACTCCAAGCAAATTTTATTACTCTGTAAATATCTTTCTCATGGTCAGGGTCCCCTGTGAGTAATTGACCTAGATAAACGTACTCATTTACAGACTCTAGATGCTGACTGGTGATCCTGAATTCTTGTTCTCTTGTCAGGCTATTGAACTTTATCTTTGCCTTCTGCATATTAATCCTTCAACCCCACTCTTACACTTTCTCGGTTAGGGTCCTCAACCATTTCTTGTAATTCGTCCCCATTGTTGTTGAATAGGACAATGTCATCTGCAAATGAAGGTTGCTGAGATATTCGCCGTTGATTCTCCCTCCTAAGTCTTCCCAGTCTAAGAGCTTGAATACTTCTTCTAAGCATGCAGTGAATAGCATTGAAGAGATTGTGTCTCCTTGCCTGACCCCTTTCTTGATAGGTAACTTCCTATTTTTCTTGTGGAGAACCACTTGTGGAGAACCAAGGTAGCTGTAGAATCCTGGTAGATATTTGCCAAGATATTCACGTATTCCTCCTGTACTCCTTGGTTGCGCAATGCCTCTATGATTACAATATAGTGGTGGCATGGAGCAGAGGTAGAACACCCGGCTTCTAATCTGAAGGTGGTAAGTTGAAATCCTCCTCCAGTCCACTGCATTTTCAGGCATGAAGTGGCGCCTGACACCGTAAAAAATTTTTTTAAATACCACCGAGAGCTAGTGGGGCTATACTAGTCCAGGTGCAACCAAATTAGAAAGGCCCACTAAACTCCAACTTGAACGAAGTCACCCCCTCACCAGAATAGGAATTGGCCTGCCTGGTGCAGTATTCGGCCACTAGCTCCCTCATCAGGAGAAAAACCAGCAGTCATAGAGGCTAAAATATAGGCGCTACCAAAATAAAGGAAAGGCGTGATTATAACTGTATCTTGCATCATGTGTTTTCAATATATATATATATATATATATATATATATATATATATATATATATATGCATATTTTTTTCGTTGTACAGCTTGGCTAAAGTTAGCTGGGACACATGGCACATAGAAATGTGAACTGGAAACAATTGATCAGAATGCATTGTTACGCATAATTACGCGACAGTGCGATTGGTAATTGCTTTGCATGAAGTAGTCCAAAGTGCACGTTTGAAAGTCTTAATTAAGTCGCTCTTACAAACGCAGGTGAACCTGGATATGGAACAACGCATCGAAGCAGTTCGGGAATTGTTCGCATTTGAATTTGTAGTGGCAGTACTTGTTCCTTCCCCCGACTAAGTTTGGTGTCGCTTTCACATAGGATGGTTATAATGGCGCTACTATTTATTGTGAATGGTACAGGTACGATGCAGATTTTTTTATCAACACCCCCGCCGTTTCTTCAATACAGAGTGGTCTCTGTAAAATATTTTTAAACAAAGAAAGAAAATAACTAGGAAAAACTAGGAAAGAGAAGAACTCCACCTTATGTACCACGACGAAACTCAAACGAAATGATTAAGCGCCACACAAAACAAGAGTTGGTTCATTTTCGTCCTCCACATTGGTAGTGGTGCAAATCTTTGTTATGACAACCGTGACGTTTTTAATTTGGGGTTTAGATTTCATTGAAACAATTAAGACATTTCTATCAGTGAAACTGCAAGCCAGTGTAAATCACGGGGTGGAAATGTTGGACGCAACGCGTGGAGTGTTTTCGCTTTTTAAGTTTTTATTGTAAGTAAAGATGAACAAAAGATTTTCTTGCGACTTCAGAAGAAGCGCTGCGCCGTCGCGCTTAGCCCACACACAGCGTCATAAAACCCTTACGTCGTTAGTTAACTTTCTCTTCTGCGCTGTTTTTTACTCATTAAAACTTATTGTACAGTACGGCAAACACGCGAGCCAGACCCGGTAGCATTCAAGGGCAAAGGTCTGTGTTCGTAGCTTTTTCTACAGTGCTTATTTCGTAGCAGTGCGACCGCAAACTGGCGCAAGCTGCTGACGCTTTAACAACCTTCCATGTAATTGGACTTCAGCCATCTTACTCAGCAAACATTTATAGAATCGATCCATGAGCTGTAATACATAAACGTCAACAATGCATGACTTCCACTTTCTTCACAGACAACGAAAAGTACTTCCCCTTTTCCTGCCGTTTCTTTCTTGTCAAAACTAAAAACAACAAGCAGTAAACTTCATCGTCCTTCCGAATTGAACCTCGTTTCGACTACCGTCGCGACAACTGCAATTCCGGCTGCATCATGCGTGGAACGTGCTCTAAGACGGCGAGAAGCTGCGCAAACTGAACGTGGTAACTCTTACACTTACGTTCGACGAATCCGAGGAAAAGTTCTTCTCCCCGGGACTTTCACTGGGTCCACCGACGGCGCTCAAGTACCACTTCCGCCAACTTTTACGTCGTTTCTTTCTCTCTGTAGGCCTCGCAACTCCAAACTTCGCCGAGTAACAGCCTTGTTTATGACTCTATTCTGAGAGACCACTTCGGAGACAACGCCGAGGGCAATCGGAAAACGTTTTTTTCCAGAAAACGCTTTGACGATTCACAAAATTGGCACAACAATCGCTCCGATCGGCGCGCGCAGGCGTCGACCGTGAGCCTCACTTGCGGCGACAAAAAAAAGAAAAGACACTTTGCGCGTCACGCACCAAAGTCAGAACCATGCGCCTCCCGGGCCCTCCGGCTGGCCCACGCCGCGCAGCAGCAGACGACAACGAGCGCAGCGTCCGGAGCAGACGACGCGCCGGTGCCTGAACACCGTCTCGCGCTTTCTCGCTTTCCGTAACGCCGCCGCTGTATTCAACGCCGTACTCTCTCTCAAGCTCTTGTTCCCACACCCACCGCTACACTTTCTATTCGTCTGTCACCCTGCGCTGTCCTGCGCACGTAGTACTTGCTTCACCCCGCCGTTGCGCGAGTGTACTACGTCGGCTTCCCGCCCCCTTTCCCGAGTACCCCGGCCGACGACGATTCTCGCGATGTCTCGCGACCCGTGGCGAGAGAAAAGCGAGAGAGAAAAGAGAAAGAGATTGGTGAGAGAGAGGAGGTGGCGGTGGCCTTCGCTCCGGTTGGTTGCCGAGCCGCGAGAAAGAGCAAAAAATTTATATATATACGTGGCGCCCCGAGCGCGCGATCGCTGGGGGGCGCCATGTTTTTGTGTCCGAGTTTTATAAGAGGTAGCAGGGCTGGCGCGGTGTGCGTGGCGTAGGTACGTGTGTGATTGTGCGCGCGTGGCTCTCTGGCTGACCTCGTCTCTTGCACTTGTTTCGTTTTTCTGGCCCGAAAGCTAACGCCAAATGGATACCGCCATGGCCTTGCGAAGTTGTGCGTGATAGCTAAACTCGGTCGATGAGAAGGGTCCAGAGGGAGTGCATAAGTAGCGTGCTGCAATTTGTTTCATTCGCTTATTTCCGTTGCACTGTCACGCAAATTCGAATCGCCGGAGCGCCCAAAAGCACTTCCGACGAAACAATGAACTCTTTTAATCTTGAATGGAACGTATTTCCTTACTCAGAGCTCGGCGTGGGGTAAAGGTTGGTAGCAAACAAATGTGACTGAATGTCTGCCTCGAGTGCGCAGAATAGTACTAACGCTAAGTGATACCCTAACGATGGGGAATGGCTTTTTTTCCCTGTCTCCCTCCCTTTGCCTCTCTCTTTTTCTTGAGCTTTAAAAAAGAAAAACTGATTTTCTATGTTCGCAGAGAAACCGTGAGCACAAGGAACTTATAAATTGGTGAAACGGTTAACAGACATCAGTTGGTATTCCCACAGAGAAGCTTACTGTGATGCCGTGTCATTATTAAAGGATCCTGGGCTTAACGGAAACAGCGAGTTTGTTTCCCATCACACTTACTTCAACTGGTTTTAGTATCAGACATGCAAACCAGCAAGGAAATTCAATAGTTTTCTCCTCTGCCCTTAATACTGTGTGCATAAGTTTCATTGTTATGCTTTTAAAGTATTTAGAGCATTATGTTATGATCAGCCTTTCAGTAATTACAATGCATTTCCTAGCTACTTAAAGCTTGGCGCAGATTCTGTCATGTGTAGCCTTCAAAAACTATTTAATGCACTCGAAACCCGCAATCTAGCTTTTCTGTAAAGCAGCAGTGCAACACAAGAAGCAGCCTTTAGGGCCAACAGAAAGAAAGGACGTTCTTCTTCTTCTTCTTTCTGGGGTTTTACGTGCCAAAACCAGTTCTGATTATGAGGCACGGATTGACACTTCCACACTTTGCAAATAAGTGTACGTTGGAGAGACATTATAATCTCAATATTTATCTAAGAAAATAATAAAAAAGCTTGTGTTTCAAATAAGATCCCTTTGCTTACAAGTGGGAACTGCGGACCATTCACAGAAGAAGAGATATTGGGCACTCAAACATCACCGAGCATCAGGTATATATTAAAAATGATTCTATGTTGTTAAGTACAACTAGGACAACCAAGGCAGCTAAATCAAATAAACAAAAAAAAATATGTTTCATTCGTGTGTGCGTTATATCGAACTCGGGCATCATTTCGCTTTTGACCGCATGACGAAGTGAAGCGAAGATCATTTTTAGCAAGCAACGTAAAATTACATTCTGGGCTTTTATGTGCCACAACCGGGATCTGATTATGACAACGCAGGCACTGGTCGGGAGACTACGGAATATATAAACATCGCTCGGTACTCGATTGTTCTTGCAATCTGCCCCCATCGGAATGGGGCCGTGCGGCCGGGCCCTCACCCACGACCTCGTATTCAACAGTGTCACATCATATCCACTGAGCTACCGCGGAGTGTGACCGAGATTTCAAAGCGCATGATAGTTACACAGTTATTCTACATGGCACTTGTTCCAGCTCATCGCGTTAGCACGTTAGCAAAAAGGCAGTAATTTAAACGCTATTTTATGTCGTTTATGCGATCACTTACTTTTTTTTAATGCACCTAACGTCCACCTCGGTGGGTGCTGCAGCTCCAAAGACGCATTTTCTGTAGTCGATCCCAAAGTTCTGATAAAATACGTGTAATGTATCAATGAAGACCGACTCTTCGTGCTGGCTCAGTGGTTGTGGCGTTCTCTGAAGCCGAGTACGAGGTACTGGGTTCTTTTCCCCAGCCGTGTTATATACCTATTCCCATGGGCGCGGAATGCAAGAAAATATAAAGAAATAAGGAAGGCGATTGAACCTCCAGTCGACGTTGATGAAAAACTTGTTTCAAGTATTTCCTGAGCGAATTGGGGTGATAGGGGGCTGTACGAACCATAATGTATTCTGCGAGGCCCGCAGCGTCTCAATCGACAGCCTCTGTCTCTTCTTCGGCCCCCAGGCGCAGCATATCAACGATAGCGTTCGAAACGATAGATGTCATGAGGCAATAACGCGAGAACGCTCCCCCTTATCACCGCTGACAGCGCACAGCGGTACCACCCCCGTGCGGTGGTACTGAACTGTGGTACCACCGGTACCGATACCACCATTACTACTGGTACCACCACCGCTAACACCGGTACCAAATCTATCCCCGTGATCGGCGCACATTTTTTTAGACTGCGCCATCTCCGGTATCGGCCCACGAAAGAGGCCAGAAGCATATCCGATACAGAAAAGGGGGGTAGCTCACCAAGAAAGGCTTTGTATTAAAAAAAAAAAAAAGGACGCCGCTCTTGTTTTAAGCTTTCGGTGCACGAGGAAGCGTCCCTGAGAAGGCCCTAGGACGCCCCCTGGCAGTTGTAAAGTGCTGTCGAGGGACCATTATAGTGCTAGAATGTATTGTGAATGTCTTAGTAACCGCGGAAATATAAACAAATGAAATATTACGAGCAAATGTTGAGAAGAGGCGAACTACCCTTCTACTCAGCGGAGGCTCTTCCCTTTTACTATTGTCTCAACCAGCTGACGCAAGCGGTATTAATCCCCTGACTTCTCGCATATCGGTGCCGGCAGTCCACGTGACGTTTTCTTCACAACACTCGCCATCCCCTCTTTCTTCTTTCTTTCTTTTTTTACGCAAAGATTTAGTTGTCTGTTTCTCGGGCTTTGGTGTTTACTGTTTTCTCGCCGGATAAAATTAATAATTAAATAAATAATTAAATAATTTATTTGTTTATATATGGAAGTGCTGCAGGCCACATGGTCCAAGCAGGAAGGGTAGTACAAAGCACGATACAACAGTAAACAACAATAATAAAAAGAGTAAAAATGATAAAAGAAGCCAAAGGAGCAAATTGCTACAAGCGCCAAAAGTCAACGGAACAGGAAAATAATACATGTCATTGGAATTGCCTGTAAGGGGAAATACATAGACAATATATTCAATAACGTATTAAGCGATATCAAATAAAAAAGAGCAAATTACACGATGAAGCAAAAAAAAAAGAAAAGGCGCAGTTTCGCCCGAAAGGCGAAGCATCAATTGCGATAGCAAATTAGTAGAGAGCCATACGGATTAAGGATAGTAGCTTTGTCGGCTCTATAAACTTGGACACATTCGCTTACTAACTGAATTAACAAGCATGGTGTCAGCGTGCACAAGCAAACACTCGACGATCCCACTCGACGACCGCAGACAACCGCTGTCGAAACGCTGGCGTGAGCAAGCGCAGCAGCAGCAGCGAGCGAAGGTTTGTGGGGTCTATCACTTCAAAGGAAACTGAGCGGCGAAAACACAGCGTATACAAAGCTATGACACAGCGTATACGGCAGAAATCCGCTTGAAGTGTCCATATAATTGCTCTCTCAATAAAAACAACAAAAAACGGGTTAGGATGTAATTTAAGCAGTAGCATCCAAGTGTCCAATGTACTAAAGGTGGTCAGTTGACAGATTATTCCGGTACCTGATTGTTTGCGGAAAGAATGAGAGACAGAGAGAGAGAGAGAGAGAGAGATAAATGTTTAATGATAGGAAATGCAGAGAGGTCGGCCTGAGGTACATTGCTCGAGCCGGCTGTTCGGCATTGGGAGAAGGGGAAGAGGGAAAGAAAGAGGCGCACGATGGGTGACGATGACGAGAGAAGGAGGATGTAAAAAATGTGGTTGATCCCTCTTATATAGGAATCGGTATAGAACACGAAAGTGAAACGTGTCTTCACAGAAGTAGTGTAATGTTTATTGCACATTGATATATAATGTCTATTGGTGTTTTGTGGCTAAAGCGCCCTTAGGCGTTGATGCACCCACGCTGACGCCTGGTGGCACGTCTCCTCCATCACGACTACCAACGTCGATGACCATGAGCAACCGTCGTGCATATGGAAGCTGCACTACGCTGCACACGCTAGCACAACGCGAAAGACGAAGCACGTAACTGACACACTAATACAACGCGCAAGACAAAGCACGTAACTGAATCGTCACCGAGTCAAATCAGCGCGTACAGCGCGTCGTAATTGCAGCCTCCGCGATCAACTTCAGAAACATTTTCAGAGCTAATTGCGGAGGCCACGCTCCGCTGTGCTGAGTACGGTGAACGCCACCTAAGTGGCGTTGGTAGTGCTTCTTGATGCCAGCGTCCCTTCGAATGCTGGCATCGAGGCGTCGTAGTGCTGAGACCACCGAAGCGTTCACTGTCGGTGCGCGTTAGTGTCATTATGCAGTACTTCTCTTTTCTGCTCGTAGGCGGCGGCACCACCCCGAGCAAGAGCGCGGGTACACGGAGGAGTGTTAGATATATAAGGCGCGTCTGTGTAGCTCTCTGCAAATGCGTTTGTGGCGCAATGGGTTAAACGCTCGGCGATCTATCGTCGCGGACCGAGAGGTCGTGGGTTCGATTTCCAAATTTTGCATGTTTGTGGAACTTTTTCTTCTGGTTTCTTTCTTTGTATTATGTTCTGTGACGTATTTCCGTGACGGAAATACGTCAGTGAAGTCTTGGTGGACCCCGGCATAAAACACTTTCGTGTTAAAAATTTAGCAGGCAATTTGATCTACTCAAAGCCTACAGCTCAGGCCCGTACTTTTTTAAAGAGTTCAGTAACGACTGGATGGCCTTAAAACACGATTGAACCTCTGGCAAAGGGCCTAAAATAACGTCCTCCGATATCCGTGGGCTGTCGAGGTGCGGAAGGTCATTGTTCACCTTTTGTCGCTCTTGCATCTACTGAGGGCAGTCACACAGCACATGAAGACATCACACAGCACATTCACATTGCACAGCTCACAGTCTGGAGACTCGGTGCGTCGCATTAGGTGCATATGTACCCGCGCATTTAAATATATTTGTATTGGCTAAATCAGGAGTCAGAGAAAGATATATGTGTTCCGAATGCAAGTACCAGCAAGCGGGCTGATATAAACCCTATATATACATATATTCTGACCGCCAAAGTGGAGCGGGCACGTGCATCCATTTCTGGGTAATCAGAATATTAATTCCTACATGACACCTAAACACACAATGTCGGTTCCTAGGCATCTCTGATGCACATTATATATTCATCTCCCCAAATATTTCATTTACTTGATTTCCTGTAGTTTAGCCATACGGTTTGTACAACTGGGTGTGAGCCCATTCTGGCCTAATCCTCTAGAATGGGTATGTGTCACTGTGACACAAGGGGTATAGAAGACCCACATGCATTTACATGTAAGTGCCGATGTGACACAGGGGATACAGAAGTTGTGAACTCCAGTGGTGCATAAAATAACCACTGCGGGAGATTGCACGTTGAATACAATGAAAGTAAGCACAATTGTACCCGTCGTCGTTAGTTTAAGCATTCATTTACCCGCGCCACTAAAGCCTCGCTTCCCATTGGCTCCAACGTGTGTGCTAGGTCTGCATACATTTTTGATGCGAAAGCGTCAAGTGGCCCATTGAGCGAAAAGGCCGGCGTCCGGCGTCTGTATAGCAGCGAAACGGCATGTAAATTTCCATTGGCTGCGACGCCACGTCACGAGTGCGCCTCGACGGAGCAGAGCGGGTGAACGGGAACACCTGCTGCAGCAGTAGCGCGCCAGGTGATGCGTGAGGGGAGAGGGCATCGCATCGACGCCTAATCACCGTCGCTTTCGCGCTCGGAAGCCTGTGTTATCCCGACACCACCTAGAGTTGGTTATCCGCGCGTTCCCTGTCCGCTCAAGCTCTCGCCTGCGTTCTAACTGTGCCTCGGTAAGGTCAGATCAAAACGGGTCAAGCGTCTCAACGCACTCGCTTGCCCGCGAGGAGTTTATATTCGAAGGACCACTGAGCTGGCGTTCAATTGGACATTAATGCTTTCGCATTCACAACTCATAAGAAGTTGCGAAATTTCCAGAAGTCATAAGAAGTGCCTCGTATGTTTAAAGCGAAGCTTTCTATGTCTCACTGATTCAGTCAGTGAGCGCCGAAAACGCACTGCAGGAAAGCCAACTTACACAATGGAACTATCTGCGTATCTGCACACACAATAGAACAATGGCGCACGACATACATATCGTAGAACACTACGTTTACATTCGCAGTTGTTCTAATAAGAACAATGAGAACTTCAACGCCATGCTACCCAGACGAACTGTATATATCTGCATTGCATTACGCGCGTCACGCAATGCATTCCCGGTCGTCAACATGGTTAGGCCGTGGGTGCAGTGCACTGAAGAAGAGACTGCCGTACGTGAACGTAAGCGCGATCGTGATCGCGCCCGTAAGGCGGATCCCGTGTATCGGCAACGGCACGCAGTCTGTGAAAGTGTGAGTGTGGGTGTGTAATCAACGGCTACACAATTTAAAATAAAGGCTATGCAAATTGACGAAATGTGCCTTCATTCTACTTCAACGTTTAAAAAATACAATCCTAAACAAGCAATCAAATCACATATGCATCGCATCAGGTCGCTCAGCATTTCTTAGGTTCGTTGCGTGGTCGTTTGCTTTGGACTTTGATTCAGTTTGCATGGGAGAAAGCTTCGCGTTCTACCATCTTTATTTAAGAAAGCGGCTTTGATTTTTTATATTTGTTCCCTCCATTCCTTTCTTCATAAGCGGCGCATTTCCGATGGCGGTTTTGTGCGCCTTGAGCTTAGCGGGAATCCCCTGGCTACTTGTGCGCCGAAGGCGGTACGTGCGACGCGGAGGCGGAATCTGTGACGTCTTCTTTGATGAATGGGTGAGTGGTTCCACCGAAACGGAGGGCGCGCAGTCTTTCGTTTGAATTTTTTATGTTTCCTGAGTGATGCATTGCAGACAGGATCAGCCACTGCGTGATCTACGCACTGCAGTTATCTGTTCGCAAGGCCGAAATCTGGTGAGGGATCATTTGAAGAACACTATATATGTGTTCAAAATGAATGCGGAGCACTCCACTGTGGCGTGTCATATCTACCCAGTGTTGTTTTTAAGCATGATACCACAATAAATAAATAAATCAATCAATCAATCAATCAAAGAAGTTCAGTATGGAAGCATTGGTAAACCGGGAACACGTGTCGTTTCTTTTTCTGCCGGTAAATGGCCTTTATGTAGTTTTCGATGAAGTTACCTTTCTATCTATGAAGTCTTCCTTATATATACCTTACATATAGAATTGAAAGTGGGATTTATTGAAGCTCGTCCGAGGGATCGCAAGTGGCTTTGTATACACAGGCCTAGCTCTTGGCATCAGCAGCAGCATACATACATACATACATACATACATACATACATACATACATACATACATACATACATACATACATACATACATACATACATACATACATACATACATACATACATACATACATACATACATACATACATACATACATACATACATACATACATACATACATACATACATACATACATACATACATACATACATACATACATACATACATACATACATACATACATACATACATACATACATACATACATACATACAACAGGCTGACACAATATAAGATTATACGCATACTCAAATATCTTTTCGTGCTATATGCTCACTCACACCCGTGCACTCCCACTCATAGTCATCGGCGGCACTCACTCGCAGTCATATACTCGCTTTCATTCGCGATTACCGGCACCTCCCTACTGGCCCACATTAGCGCCCACTCACACTCACAAGCACTTCCGCACGTTCGTACGCACGTCCACGTACACTCGCCAGCACTCACTCACGATCTCAGACCCACGCGTCCACTCAAACTCGCTGTCACTCGCTGTTCACACCCACGCTTTCACACTCAGTCCACCCATACATATAAACGGCCCTCATTCCCGTTTATATGCCGCGTCCAATCACGCAGTTCCGTCACTTACTCTCACCCATCCCGCGTCTGTGAAATCGGTGCGGCTACTGATTGAGCATGCCGACCTACGGCCTTTTCTAGGGAAGGGAAGGAAATAAAGTGGGGCTATAGAGTCTGTGGGCAAAGTCATTACAAATGCGCACTGGCGCAATTGAGCGAGGGCATTTCGTGCGAGATGTCTTCTCTCTCTCTCTCTTTTTTTTTCTTTTTTTGCAAGACAGCGCATCTTCAAGAGCGAGTCCTCGAGTCGTGGAGAAGGCACGTGACTCCGAAACGAAGGAGTTAGGAAACGCAGCTGGGCACCTACGTTGGCAAAATCAGCGCAGCTGATTTGCCAGACGTCGCAGCTGTTCGCATGTGCAGTTGCATTTTGTCGCTTTGCGAAACGCCGTTCGATATGCTAAAAGAAGCAGAATCTCCAGACATATACGTTTCTTTTTCTCCATCTGTGCCTCGATGCACAATCAAAAGAAACCATGTGTTTCATTTTAGGCGTACAAATAAAAAAAAAAGTTTTCTTTTGTTTTGGACAGTAATCCCGCAGGAACTTCTGCTAAGCATAGAAGTTCGTTCGCTCTTGGAAGCACGTTCATTCCGGTCCATCAATCACAGCAGGTTTATGAAGGATTACACATCCGATCATCTTTGCTTTCGTACGGGCTTCGACCAGCAACGTCTGTCAGTGATGGAGCGCAGTGGCGAAATTGGCTTGGGCGCGTGCGCGCGACGAGGCCCTTAGCCAATCCATCGCGGTAGCTTAGTGGTCATGTTGGATCTGACTATGTTAATGGCCATGTTGGTTGGCTTAGTGGCCGTGTACTTGGATTTATAGAAGCACTTTACAGAACTCCAGGCGGTCAAAATTATTCCCGAATCCCCTCCGCTATACGGTGGGCCTCATGATTGTATTGTGATTTGGTAACTATAGAATTGAAATATTTTTGAGGCCCTCTGCAGGGATTTGCCCGGTACATTGCCGTGATAGTTACAACCTCGCATGACGCAACGAGAAGTACAACACATCTCCGTGTAGTAACGACAGTTCGGCGAAGTCAATACATTTTCTGTTGCCCATTTCTGCCTGCGCATGTGCGCACGTGGGATCACTATTACATATATAGTACAAGCAGTTTATCTATTTCCAACTTCCAATAAACGGCAACTGTAAGCGATGCTTGCGTGCATTCGCGCGAGCGCGTTTGCGTGCGCGCGTGCGTGTGCGTGTACGTGTCAGCGTGTTTCGTCTTGTAGTCCTTGCCCATAAAGGATAACTGTAACAACCCCAAGTCTTGTCCTGAAAGAAATACAGCGTAGATTGAACTTCAAGCACCCGCTATAGTCGACAATCTAAGCGAGCAGAGCCACACGTGGCGTGTCGTTACGAAACCTCGCCTTTCAAGGAGCGCGCCCACTGCTAGTTGCTGACGTATAAGTGGGCGCCACTCCCATAACAAAAAATAATAATAATATGTTCGTGGCCCGCTTTCCCTTTTCAATCACCAACCGACCGCGGCTAACTATACGCGCGAACGCCACGAATCGAGAGACCAGCAGATGGGAACCACGCCTAAACCGACCGCACCTGACACACGCGGCCACGTGGGAGCTTCGGTGCAGGAACCGCGGTTGGAGCGCTGCAGACTGCGGGGAATAACGACCGTTGCATATTTCATAAGAAGTGGACCCAGCGTTTGGAAGGCGCCGGTCTTTCGCGGGGGTTTGCACAACCCGAACACAGATGTCTCGTTGTCGAGCGCACCGGCCCCATATAAGCCATCATGGTTGCCGCGTGAACGATCTACGATGGGCGAATCGCGTTTTGTACCAACCTATAATAGCGCGACTTGACGTATCGCTGTTAGTTTACCGTGCTCGTTACGTAACATCGCGTGTGTGCCTCCAGTAAATCTCTCTCTCTCTCTCTTTTCCCTCTTTTGTCCATTTCGTTCTTATTCAGCTTCGATTCGCATATTTGCTAGCGGTATACTGCTAACAACTACAGTGCTGTCTGCTTTACAGAAGTATACACGCTTTTACTGTACACGCTTTACAGAAGCAAAGTCGTTCTCTGTCTGTGTTGAGGCGAGCGCGTGCGCGCTGTTCGAGTCCGTTGTTCTTATTAAGGCGAAAACCTTATATGTCTCTCGTTCAGACGACCTTCAAAGGCCTTGAGCGAAAACCGTGTCGTCGACGCGAAATCGTGCAGGCGAGTTAAAGACAGTTAGAGCGGACCAAAGCGTGACTAGGCGTGAGTGGACGACTAAGAGAATTAAGAATGATCACAAAGCTAATTAAGAAGGATGACAAAGCGAATTGAGAGGAATCAAAGCGAATTCAGAGGAATCAAGGTGAATTAAGAGTAATCGCTGATCATTAAAAGTAATGAAAGCGAATTAAGATGGATGCTTAAGTTGTTGACTCAGCGATTAAGGTAATGACTCAGCGATGAAAGTGGATGGTGCAGCAAAAAAAAAAAATAATAAGTGGATGAATCAGAGCATTAACGGAGATGACTCAGAGAATTAAGGTGATGACTAAGCGATTAAACTGGATGAGTCGGTAAAAAGAAGTACGTCATGTGTATGTCTTTAATGCGCCGGCACTTGGGCTTTCGCGTTCAAGTCGTCTTAGGAATAACAAAAGAGACCCTGTGGATATTGTGGTGATAGTGGGCTACCATGCCACGTTTTCTATTTTCATTTTGTAGTTGCCGACTTCTCTTGTTTCGTGTGTGGTCCTCGTATATATACTATATTGCCCTCTGTATATACATCGCTCTGCACGTTTCGCTTAAGCAGTTCCTCTTGTATTGCGGTGTCGCGCTGTATGCAGATGTTCGCCCTGTTAAATACTTGTCTTGCTTTTTATCACTACCTTTATAACTTTTATAACTCTTTTTCCGCGATCCAATTTTACACAGAATGGTGGTAATCCCGCGCTCGACACGCCGTACGTGGCGCCGGTAGCTCATGTGGCTGGGGTGTTGTGCTTGTTTTTAAAGCGATAGGCTTTAAGGGCCCCGTTACGCAGAAAATCCGGCGTTGACCATGCGTTGACCGTGAGCGAAAATTGTCTACCAATCACAGCACGGCGCACGCCACGTTTCTACCAATCACAGAGCGGCGTGCGCCACTCGGTCCCTTGCAGCACCACCAGATGGCGCTTGCCTCCGCGCGTCCGCGGCAGCAGCGGCCGTACAGGGGAAAGAAAAAAATCACGTAGAATCTCCTGTAGTTATCTGAAAACTGCGTAAGTATTTCGTAGTAACTACCTGGTGTTCAGTGGTCGTACGCTGGTGTGTCGTATAATTGCGAGAACTACCGCGAAATAATCGTGAAACAGAGAAGCGCGGTTGCAACACCGAACTGTTAACGTAGAAGAGGCGAGTAGAAGCAATGTTCACTCGTGTTATAGATAGAGCGCAGCGGATGTGGACGTGGGGGGAAATGACGAGGGAGATGCAGGAAATGAATGAAATGTATGCAACATTTATTATGTACACTGTCTCTTGTTGGTTGGTTCTACTGCAGGAGGCAGCGCCAGGTGCGCTGATGACGTTCCGATCATTGTAAGCCGTTATCGCTCTTTAGTGCATTATCCAACCGCGTCGAACTACTATGAACCGTGATCAGCCGTGCACCGGCGGCGGCTACATCTGGCGCGGCTGCGCGGGCCTCATCTTGAAAGCGATGTGCGATACCGACAGCGAGTGCCGACTGCTGATAGCTTGGCGCGCTGTGTTTTCGCCGTTCACTTAGAGAGACGCACGGGTCCAGCGCTGTGTTCTCGCCGCCTCGTTCGCTTTGATGCGACAGGCAGCGCGAAGGTACGGTCGCTCGCTGCTACGGGCTTGAAAGCGATCTGGAAAGCGATCGTATTACAGGAAGGACGGCCGGACGCACGGACAGTTTTCTCGTTGGGTAAGCATAGAAATGCTTACACATTTAAAAGAGAACCAGAGAGTTCGCCTTCATGCATAGCTTTCACCGCAAGAGTTTCCCAGTAAAGGTTACGGTTTCATAAGCTTCAGTTCCCGGAAAGCGTGAGAAGCGGTCAGGGACCCTTGGATGCTATTGCGTTCTACTCTTAAAGGCGAAGCTTAAGCGCCTCTCAAGCTTTTTTTATGTGTGTTATGCTATAGTAAATTTTGGCAACAAATATTTCGCTGGTTTCTTGGTAATGTTGAGTTCTTGAAGGACCGAAAAGATGACATTAGGGGTAATGAATCCTTACAGCATTTGTGGAGTTGGCTACGACGCGCGGAACTGTCATTCGCATGATTTTGAAATGCACTAAAAGATGTACAAATATAGCACTTTCCACGCAGTCTGCGATGCAGTGCCGAAGGAAAGAAACTTATAGCATACACTAAGCCCCCAATGCATGGGAAACGGTCGTTTTTGCATGTCGCCCTCATCGGAATGCGACCGCCGAGGCGACGAAGATGTTCGGGAGCCCTTCAATACATCGTTCCCCTTAGTCCTAGTGTATATTCTCGGTACGTAAAACTGGATCAGCCATCGTCACATCTTAGGTCAGCTTAAAGAAGAAGAGTGGAAAGCGAAATGGAGGCAGCTAATGGGATAACAACATGCGATGAATTTCAACGTCCCGAAAGCAACAGCTGTGCTTTGAGATGCATGATATCGGAGGGCTCCAGAATAATTGTGACATTCTAGTGTTGTTGTTGTTTTTTTTCCAAGGTGCAAATTAGGTTAGAAAAATTGTGCTTAACTGAAATGCGACTATCAGGGCCGGGAGTCGAGCCTACAACAGTGGGAATGCACTTCCCACGGTTGCGTTCCGCTGCACGCAGAGCGCAACAACTATCAAGGTACGCCGGCGGGCCGAGTTAGCGAGAAAAGGTTATAAGCTCGGAACCATGAAGCCTAAGTATCTTTTTTTTTCGGCATATTTTAAAATTTATATTTGCCGTAGTGACATGACGATGATGATTTCTTGGCTCAAAGCACCGACGAACACCACCTTCGAGAGTCAAAACAGCTCGTAACGGCTGTATACCCGCGAATTAGGACAAGTGTGCCACCCGAGTCCCTATAGGCTGTGGACCTTGTGCGACGGCTGAGCTAGCCTGCTTGCTCATCGTGCCGCACGACAGACACGTCCGTCCTGGTTTGCCACCACCACTGCACACGCACACACTCGGGACTGGCTCTCCCCTTTTTGAGGTCATCGATCGCGTACGACGTAGGTGGCCCTCTCATTGCCAGAGCGTGACCAGAATGTGACCGCTCGGGTGGCTTTTCAAAATTTGTATTTTTATTCCTTTTTTTTCTTTCATCCCGCCACCCCTTTCTGCCCCAGTCCTTGGCTGCGAAACGGGCTCTTCCCTAATAGCGCCTCTCCCCCCCCTTCCCCCCGTCCCCTTTCTCGTCTTTTCATACCCCGCCGTTGTTGCCGCGTGGCCACTTCTCCGCTCCACGTCACCAACTCCGTGCAGCGCGGTCAAAGCTGCTGGTACGCGCCATCCAATCAGGAACGAGGACCGGTCGGAACGCATTGTCGGGCTACTTGGTTTGTCGTGACTTCCATGACTTCCATAGCGGCGCCAGAGAACACGCCGGACAACGGAGACAGTAAGACGGTCAGTGTGCCTCCCATCGGCGAAGAAGTTGTGCTTCCTATCGGGATCTCGCATGAGTGGGCCATATAGTTTAGGCTTTCTCTTTCGTCGCGCCCTCTTTGCTAGCTTGTGTGTCGTCAGTTTATCGTTTGTAAGCCAGCATCCATTCTGCGCGATGAAAAAAAAAATAATAAACTTCCACTTGTCAGTACACCTTGAGATCACCTTCGAGCATCATTTTTTTTTTTCGTGTTCTCTGGCACCATTTGCATGGCAACGAGAACCGGTTGCGTGTCACAAACAAAGGGAAGTCAGCTGTCCTGATGTAAGCCACTAATCATTCCGTGATCCTATTCTGCAATTTTAAACTCGTTCCATGCAAGTTCCGCTAAATGAGTGGTACATTCTTGCAAATATGTTCCACTTACGTATAGTGGAACCCGCGCGAAAAGGAGATTAAGAGCGTACAGCCGCCGTTGCTCGTAAGTGGTTCAGCGACGGACAGCCGTAGGCAATTCTGGTTCTCGTTCCTGGTTGGCTGACGCGACCCGGGGCGTTGGCTGTACTGCACGTATTTGATTGGATGACATCGTATATGGCATCGCGCCCGACGCGGTGCCGGCGGGCAACCCCTTTCTTCTCCCGCGTTTTATGCCGCGCGACTCGCTCGTTCTTATATTAAACACGGTCAGCTCTCGAGGGGGCCTCCCCTCCCTCCCGTCGCAACGGCAACGCAGCGTGCAAACAATGCGGGCTAAGCGATGCGACCACGCAACCCACACTCAGCGGTTCACCGTGTGAGGCGGCGTGAAGGGACTGCCGCACGCATTCGCCCCCGCCCTTTCTCCAGCCGTTCTTTCCCAGCTCGTGTATCACCCACAGCACTGTTACCGTGGGCATTGAGCCCACAGGCTAAATCTATCCGGTGAAGCGAGGGATACGCCGAGCTTGTACAAGGGCATCTGGACACGCAAGCAAAGAGTATATAGTGTAACGAACAGAAAAGAAGGATAAAAACGTGGCATAGTGATTCGAACTGATTGTAAAAACGGTCTGTAGGTTAAGCTGCTTATCGAAAACGTCTATGACGGGGTCTTCGAGCACTACTAACTAGGCGACTGTTGTTCTCGGTGCCTGCTAGCAGTATGTAATAACTTGGAAGTAGCAGTAGCCCTTCGTCGCTAACATGCCTACTTACAACCAAATAAATGCAGAAGACAATGAAGCCAGGGAAGGCGCAGAAGAAATGAATCCTTCCTTTCAAGTAAAACGTCGAGTACCTGTCAAATCCATCGAAGGTTGCGTTATCTGAAGCTGCAGGTTGTGCTTGTCGCCAACGCTTTCTCTAAATATATGTCAGAAAGTCTAGAAGTACTGACGCAAACGAGAACATGCTTCTGCAGTGAAGAAATTCTGCAGAGTACGTCAATAAAGCGCTCGCGCTGGCTTCCAGCGCCGCTGCCAAGCCTTTTCGTCTGTCCTCGCACAACCTTAGACCCGCGACATCTCAGTGGCTGGTCATAGTGTCTTCATAATCACAGTGCCTCATCTTCAGATAAAGGCTTGAGGTGCGTCTTAGACGAAGCAACAGAAGCAACGATCAACTTTTCAATGGGTTTTTTTTTTTTGTAGGTCACAAGGATTGCGTAAAACGGTGGTACGTTACCAGGCCTCAACGGTGTCATACAGGTTTTGCAATCATGACATCAGGCGGCGTTAAGCACGGCTCCAGCTGAGATGTCTGTGAATCTCGCACGATCACTGCGATTTCACCCATCACGCAGACTGATGTTGCCAGTGTAGTGCGCCATCAGTTATCGGATAATGTCAACCGGACAGAGAGATCGTCAACCTCAGCCGACCTCCAGGTCATCATTATCATCACCATCATCATCACCTCCACCATCATCGTCATCATCATCATGTTTGGTGCCTACTTTGCAGGGTGAGGGCTTCTACGGCAATCTCCAGTTGCCCCTGTCTTGCTTCAGCTAACCTCATCTGATGCTTGCAAATTTCTTAATCCTATCGCACCACCTAACCTTCGTTTCCCTTAGCGGAAAACGCAAAAATGGGTGGAAACGCAGATTAGATTTCCCTTACCTTGGAACCCGCTTCTGTAACTCTAATCGATCACTGCTTACCTGCACTATGCAGTACACGGCCTGCCCAGCTTCATTTATTCCTTGTCATGTCAGCTCTAATATCAGTTGCCACCCGTTTGCTCTCCAACCCACATCGATGTCTTCCTGTCTGTTAACGCTATAACGCCTACCATAATTGGTAAGAGCATCTCACGCGTGATTCGAAGACGTGGGTTCGTATCCCACCTGGTTACACTTGTTTTTTCGTCCACGTTCATTTTCATTTATATATAATTTCTGCATTTCAATTAAATAAACAAGTAATTCCCCCTACGCTTTCCTTGTTGCCATTGTCTGTTCGATTTATGTGGTGATGACTTACGAAAACTGGGGCCCTCGGTTTCCTTTCTTCTCGTTCACATCACCCTATGTGATGTGTGTGATGGGATCAATAACATTGGCAGTGACCGATTAAATGAGAAACGAAAAGTCACTGCTAGGTTTACGAAAAGGATATGGTAATAACTGTTTTTAAGCTCATAAGTTCGGGGTAAAAAAACAAAAAACAAAAAAGTTTACGCTTACCTCCGATTCTGAGAGAGAATTAGGCAGACTCTCTCTTTCTCTTTGTCGATCAAACGAAGAGCAGCGTAATGTCGGTTGAAATCCCCCCCCCCCCCCCAAAAAAATGAATTGTGACGTATTTACGTAAAGAATGTAACGTACTGAAAATGTAACGTAATGTAAAAATGTAACGTATTTAACCCTGTCGGCTAGCGGAAGACAGGGTTAATTGAAGATCACAGGGAAGGTCATTCGTCCTGCAGTGGACATAAAAATAGGCTGCTGCTGCTGATCATGATCATGATGATTATGACGACGACGTAAAGAAGAACTGACCTCAAGCATAGGGACATGCGCAAAACCCTGTGCAGTAGCCTCGGCTGCTCCTTTCCTTGATTGCTGTTCCTTAGAGCGGTGGCAAGAAGGCCACGTTAGCGTAAAAAGCATGGCGTATGGAGGGGCGATGCTGTTTAGTTGCTGCGCCACAGAGGCTTCGCAATGCGTCATTCAAATAGGGCGTGAGAAGGTCCCGTGTGCATTTAGAGCAGTCGTCCGGCGCCCTTCTCTGATTCTCTCTCTCGCTCCTGACCGCGTGCGACCGACTGTATCCCCTGAGCGCCCTTCAGAGGCGAAAGATTGTTGGACCGTGTCCACATCTGTCGCCGACGCAGAAACAAACTCGGTCGCTGCTGCGGTCTCTGAAGTTGACAGGATTCGGTGACCGTCTGTGTGCAGTCGTCAGTGCGTCTTCTCGTTTGCGCAAGGCATTCACTTTCAAGGTTGCTGCTATTTGGGCCAGTTGGTGTGCCATCAGTACAGATTACGTATAGCGCGTTACGGACAAGGACGACAGCGTGCGTATAATTTGTTTCTTTCCGTACTCTTTCTCCGCAACGCGTTACGTAATCTGAGGTAATTCACTTTCCCCAATCATTATATAGATCTCTCTTTATACTCTCTTAACCCGATAAACTCGTGTCGGGTAGAAAACAAATCTTGCGCCTGGTTGAACTTAGTACCTTTTCTGAGTTCTTTCTCTTCGAGAGGCACTAAATTGAAATTTATTTTTGTTAATGTTTTTCTTGGAAAGCTTACACTCAATTTTATTTGCTCAATGATCCAGCCTTGCTACGCCCGTGTACTTTTGACGTTCTTCCTGGTATATAGGTGCTCGAGCGAGATATTTACCGTGTCTTCCGTGCAGAGATCTCTCGCACGCAACTGAACACGAGTGTCAAGTTAAGTATGCGTCAGTAAATTACGCCTATGCAACAGCAAAACAGCCACACCTATCTTGAGCGGTGGCCTTGGTTATAGGCCAGAAAAAGAAAACGTTAAAATGCAAAAAAAAAAGGAACTAGCGGCGGCACAGCCCTGAAATTTTCGCACAAGGTGTCTGTGACGTCATGAGTTTTGACAGCGAGTGCTCAGGTCAAGTTCATTGTTTATCAGATAAATAATGAGTATGCATTGCATTGTAACGGAACGAACTGCACGACCTTAGCAGGTTTAGTTAACTCTTTTTGCGCCAAAACGGCAAGAATACGAGATAATGTTTGATATCCGGGATATCTCACTGACGTACCGGCGATGAGATATCGGGCGCGAAATTTAAAGGCATCCACTGCCCCCCCCCCCCCCTTTAATAATAATCAATATTTTACCGCCCAATAAAAGGAAAGAGGGGATCTGAAAGAATACTTTACCAGACTCGACTGAGTTAGGATTGGACTTTAATTAGCACGCCTTAAGAAAGTGGAAATAGGAAAGCAATCAACGCGCGTTTTTGCACTTGACGTGCTTCATCAGGAGGCTTAACTGCGGACGAAGACAGCAGTGCATACCGGCACCCTTATCTAGAGAAACTATTCAGACCAACTTTTCGAGCGAAGCAAAAACTGAAGGCCCGAGTGCAAGCAGAGAGAGAGAGAGAAGTTCGTTCGTGGCTCTGCCTAGAAATCATTCGATATACTTCCCGCCTGGACGTCTCACCATCATCTTCATCGCTGCTCGCACTGCCGTGAACTTCATCCAGTAGGTAACGCACAGAACCTGCTCGAGTAAAAAAAAGTAAACTGCCACGCAGCACTTTGACTCGCCCCTAAAGCGCTCTCCTCATCTCCTATTATAAGCACGCCGATGTGCTCCTGCGCTGACTCGAAGAAGAAGACGAAGTAAGAAAAAAAAAAAGGTTCCCGAAAAGGTCCGCGAAAGGCTCTACTCGGACGGTATATACCAGAGAACTTCTCGAACGTCTCGAGAGAGAGCGGAGGCCTGCGCCGCATACCAAGACGACACGCCCGTATATACGCGGAAGGTTTCTGCAGCCGTGAGCGCGCGCGCGCGCGCCTTGAAACGACTCGTAGTACACCCGGGGGGTGCCCAGGTTACCACGTATATACACATATACTAAACACAAACGCGCACGCGTTTATACGCCATCCGCCGCCTTCGCTTAGTCGTCGTCAGCGTCGTCGTCCTTCGCTTTTTCGTCGGCAGAAGCAGCGATGGCAAGTTCGCAAGTAGCCTAATTGCGAACCCAGCTCGTGTAATAGTTTCAAGCCCCGAACTGCTGCTGCGGCAGAGTAGGCGGCGGGGTGTATGGGAGAAGGGCCAGGCGCTCTATACAGCTGCCCTCGCGTCGTGCGGCCTCGCGGTAGCGCCATAGCGTAGGGGAACAGTTTCGCAGAGCATAAAGGAAGTAGGAGGGGGTGGGGGGGGGGGGGGGGGGCACTACTCTCGAGAGCACGGTGGCTGGCCTTCCGACAGCGGGCGTGAGCTGCGGCGCGGCCATTCGGGGCGAATCGTTTCGTCGTAATTACGAAATGGCAGATCGCGCTGGCGCCCCGTGGAAGCGCGCTGGCCTCTTGTGCCGGCGGTGTGACTGCTCTTGTCTCCCTTTACCCTTTCTTTCTTTCGCTCTCTTCTCCAGACTCATCCGCACTTTGTTTTTTTTTTTTTTTTTTAGCATCTTCTCTCTAGCGCGACCTCTAGCTATATGGGCCACCATCTCTCGTTCTCCGATGGCTCGTCGCTGCTCGTGCTTCTGATTGCAACGGGCGGCGTGGATGGGCACTTATGCGAGATTTATTTAGGCTTCTATAAGATCCATTACGTGGATCTAATTGCCCCCCCTCCCCCTTTCCCTCGTTTTTTTTTTTCAGCACGGAGTTGGCAGCACAAAAAAGAAGGAAAAAGAAATGTCGGAGAAGGATAAGCATTGCCACCTCCCACTTTTAACATTGTAGATAATAAAGCGCAATCGAGACATTGTTCGCGTATTTTTTTGTCTTTCTCTCTCGTCTATTCTTCGAACCTTCTACGCCACCTCAGTTGTATGTGCCAAAACGCACAACCCAACTCTTGGAAATGTATAGAGTTTACGAAGTCAGGGACACTGTTAAGATCGGATTTAACGGAAGATAGATCGCGCTTTCCTGCGCCTCGTTGCAGACGGCATCTGTGCACTATTTACACGTATGTGCGTGTGTGTGTAGTGTGTGCTTGCGTGCGTGCGTGCGTGCGTGCGTGCGTGCATGCGTGCGTGCGTTCATGCGTGCGTGTGTGCGTGTTATTTTCACTGCAATGATAATTGGTGACGAGGCCCGCATTGCAGCGGGCGAAGCAAGCCGAGAAAACAGCGTCGTCGTCCACTTCGTTCGAGGAGAACGAACTAGTTTCCTAACCGGCATTCCGCCACATATTAAGACAGATGGCCGGCGTTTCATACGCTAAACTTGCGCCACATTGCGCATTTCCCAAGAAAGTGGGCACCATTAATTCAATATCAGCTTTCAGTTTCAAAGCTGGCTGCCATTCTAGCTGACCCATTGAACGACCTTGATCCAATCTCTGCAGTCTATATATACATACGAGCATGTACACTTTAGTCCTTCAACGCTCATCAATTCCAACATCCTCATCATTTCAGCTACTTGAACGATCCCAAAGTTATAACCTTTCGTAGGCGAAGCACCTCGGTCCTATATACAGCACTGACTGTCATCGTGCTGTCATTTTACGCCTGAGCATGTTCTTAAACAATCAAGCTACGAGCAATAAAAACCTTTAACGCATAGACATTAAAAATAAAGTCAAGTGTTATTATACGCATGAAAATACCTTCGTTGCTTTACGGCAGTATATATCACGAAGAATTTATATTATTATTTTTATTTTACTGAAAGTGCAATAAGTAAACACGCAGTTAAACGCTTTCAAAGTATCCATTCACTGTCAGTGGCCTCTGGGGAAGTTAGCTTAACCATGTCATCATTTCCGTTCGAGCCATTAACCGGAATACTCAATGCGCTAATTGTATTTGTTTTTCTTTAGCTGCTTTTCTTTCTTTCTTTCTTTCTTTCGTTCTTTCTTTCTTTCTTTCTTTCTTTCTTTCTTTCGTTCTTTCTTTCTTTATCCTTAGGCATAAGTCTTGGTCATACCATCATTTCGAACAGCAGACGTATCGTCTCGTTTAATACCCTCAATCCAGCTATCTTTGTGTCGTATATATATCGTATTTATACGATATATCGTATAAACATCGTATAATAATAGATAGTATTTGTACGTACGTACTCCCCCGCATTATCTTTGAAGTAAAGAATTGGATTAATACGCGCCAAGGCACAGTGATCATGAGGTCGACGCGTCGTTTAAAAGGCGGAACACGAAAAAATAAGCACGCACCCTACGCGACACAATTATATTCTTTCACAGACATGTGTGTATCGATGGACGACGAACTATATGCGCGCTTTCAGTTAAAGTACATGCCTATGTGACGTCTCCGATATTTTCGGATACCCACAACAACGCGGGGAATGTTAGGGCATACTTGTTTGTCACTTTTTTTTTATCGTCTCACTATCTCATTTTACGTGCTGCGTGTATAACGTCTGGTGCAGTGTCGTTGAATGTATGTACACTACACCTAGGAGTACCAAAGCTTGTACGAAAGTATACCCAATGATATTATCGCTGTGAATGTTGTTTCTGACGAATATTCAAGAAAATTCGAGCCGGCTGTTGTAGCTTTATTTTTCTTTCGATTGAGCTGCAACCTGTGCTGTACAATACAGTGGTTCATAGAATCATCATTACGGCATTAGAAACCCGAACAACCCATCATAAAATAGCTCATCGAATCATGGATTCACTTAAATCGCTATTCCCAACTTCGGAAGCCACAAGACGCCTCCATAATCACTCTTTTCATTGCCGTGCTATGAATTTGTAAGTTATCAACAGCGAGCTCGTACTCAATTCCGCTGTCGTGTGCTGATAGATAGATAGATAGATAGATAGATAGATAGATAGATAGATAGATAGATAGATAGATAGATAGATAGATAGATAGATAGATAGATAGATAGATAGATAGATAGATAGATAGATAGATAGATAGATAGATAGATAGATAGATAGATAGATAGATAGATAGATAGATAGATAGATAGATAGATAGCACGATATAGACGAGTGTTTCTGAATTCGGCGACCCACTTTCCTTTCAGCTAAAGTTAATGCCGTGTATCTAAACATATCGGTGAATAGGAATAGCATAATGGCAAGTTCCGTCGAATTTTTGCAAACCCCAACGTGCTTCTCGTTTAAACCTCAGCGGTCAGGATCGCTACTGTGTCCTGCGTGCGATGAATGGGAGAACACAGCTCGTTTAATCCGCCCTTGCGGCCACTTACCATTCCATAGGTACACCCTATAATGTCCGTACTGTATATGCGTTACAGATCACGTCTTCCACTGCGGACATGTACTTTGAACCACGAAGCAGCGTAATCTGCAGTGCGTCCCGCCCTACGAAGGCGCTTTTAACTTTCCTGCCAGACGCTGGTCTCAGCGAGATACTCAGATTAGTTTTGGGTGTGCCCGAGTGCGCGTTAGCATGCTAAGCGTGCCGTCAGGCAAACCTCTACACTTTTTGCTTACGCAGCTATCCTATCGCTGCGATCTCTCTTTCTGTCTCTATATAGTGCAGCAGTTTCTGCTGATGCTGCCACTGGATTACGACATCTTGCGCCATCTTGAAGTGTCGTATCTCACAGGCGTATTTTTGTCTTTGGTGAGGATAAAACGATATGCCACGTTTACACTGTATTTCGTTGAGCATATTGACTGGTTAGGCCAGCATAACCTTGCAAATGGATGACCGGTGTTCTCGTTTCATTCGCGTCGTCTTGGTGTAACGTTATGCTGGCCGGACCGGTCCAATGCCACATTAGCACAGGTGGGTCCCGAACCCGGTCCCTTCCCAAGACACGCCGGCTGATAGTATTGAGCCTGCATGCAGCAACAGTCTAACGTCATTCGCAAAAACCGGTGGCATTAGGCCACTGACGGGTTGTAGCGGGCGCTTCCCGATTTATTTCAGAGCGTAATTTCATCGGCAAACCGCCGACAAGCACAATCGAAAACAAAACCACGGATGGCGGCAATGATGTAGTTATAACTACTGGAATACTTCCGGTGTTTGCAGTACACAAAAGTATAGCCTTTGAGATTGACTTCTGCTCATTGTGCGAACCGTTTATGGGGATGTCAATTTATTTCGTCACCACTGAGTGTCGCCAGACTGCTTACGGTTAACATGCGACATAAAAAAAAAATTCAAATACAAATTTTCTGCTGCACCGAATGCGCTCAAGTTTTGCCAGTTTGCTGCGTAACCTGTACGGTTTAGCATGCACTGCATCATTCAAGCTCGAAAATTTGGTGTCATTGGCTCCTTTAAGGACTACATTTCGTGCAGTGCATCGCGCCAGCGATACACAGTAAAACGTGATTGCACTAACCAACGACGGCACGTCAGAGTCAGGTGAACAAGAAGAAAAAAATATTTGTGACGACACAAAGTCGTCATATAGAGTTGTGTTTCATACAACCCGTAAGCGCTTCGATATTTTACATCGTTATTTGCCAAACGGTGTCACAAACGCGCGCGCGCCAAGGCGTCTTGTCGTTATTTTTCGTTCGTGTATCATTCTGTGTCGCCAACCTTTCAAAAGTCGCGTTCAAGTCACGTTTTCTCATTTTAACCAGAAACATCCAGCTCTTACGCGACCCTGACAGAGAGTACAGGACGTGCTGGAAGGAAATATACGTGTTTATATACCGACTCCACCCGCAGGCTCTCCCGGCGAGATGCGAGTAAAACGTTCGTAAGAAAGACGTGTTTGCTACTTTTTTTCTCGTGTTCGAGGACCCGACAAAGGCGTCCAGAAGCAGACGCGTACACAAGCCTCGGGAAGCGATAAAGAAAGATCGAGTGCAAGGCTTCTCGATCGTTTCGCTTACCGGGCAGTAGCATGCACTCCTCGTCGCAATAGTAGTTCATCGTCGCGTCCTCTATCCTCTCAGCAAATCTGTCGACGCCTGGCAAACATCACCGGAAACCCATACCGCGGGGTCACCGCTGTGACAGCACTCACTGCGCGTGCTTTTGCGCGGGACGCTCGATCCGGCCGAGCAAACGATGTGCCCCCCCCCCCCCCCCCCCCTCGCGCCGCTGGGTCATCCCATCCGCATCCCTTTTTTTTTTTCCCCGGCCGCCGTCCCGCAACGGGACGAACTCTTGGGTGAGAAAGGGGGGCCGCCTGCTGCCGTCGGCGGACACAAATGTTGGCAAGAAAAGTTGCCCCGTTGCGGCGTCGGCGGCCGCGGCGGGATCGATGAGCAAAGGCGCCCTCGCGTCTCGGCATTACACACACACACGCACACGCACGCACACACACACGCACGCACACACAGCGCACGCCGCCCGCCGCCCTCGGCGGATCCCCCATTTTTTGCGCGACACGGTGAAGCGGAGAGAGTGGATGGACACGAAGAAATTGGACGGACGGCTGAGCGACGCCATTTTGGTTCCTGCGATCGGAGCCATTTTGGTTCCTTTTCAAGAAAAAGCGAAGTACGATGACGACGACGCTGACGACGACTAAGCGAAGGCGATTTATGGCGTATACACGAGTGCGCGTTTGTGTTTAGTACATGTATATACACGGTCACACACGCCCGGCCACTCCCGGGTGTGCGAGAGTCGTTCTAAGGCGCGCGCACACGGCCGCAGAAACCTTCCGCGTACGGACGTGTTGTCTTGGTATGCGGTGCAGGCCCGCCGCTCTTAGCGCATTTCCTCTCTCGAGACGTTCGAGAAGTTGTCTGCTATATACCGCCTTTCCCGGACCTTTCAGGAAAATGTTTTTCTTTCTCCGTCTTCTTCTTCGAGTCAGCGCAGGAGCACATCGGTGCGCTTATAAAGGTCGCAGTTTCGCCCGAAAGTTAGAAGCATCGATTGCGATAGCAACTTAGTGGACAGCTACACTAAGTAAGGATAGTGGTTTTATCAGCCGTGTAAACTCGTTAAACATAGGCATAGTAACCAAATTGACGAGCATGGTGGTATGCGCCCACAAGCAAACATGAACACACCTCACTCGATGAGCGCGGAAACTCGCTGTCAAAACGCTGGAGCGAGGAAACACGGCAGTAGCAGCGAGCGAATTGACCTTCGAACTGCCGCTCGCATCAACGCGAAAGAAGCCGCCGTAACACAGCGCAGGGCGGACGGACTCTGTCCCCGACACATATGGCTTTCCAGGTACACCGGCCGCCCAGGCCACCCGGAGTAAAACGACCCCCCCCCCCCCCCCTCTCTACACTTCCCCCGGAGCCTTGCGCGCAACGGCAGACGGCGCGCTTCCTCTCCGTTTCCCTCCCTTGTGTGCGTGAGATTGAGCAGCGATCGCCTGCTCACCCCCGCACGCTTTCACTCGAACATACAGCATACGGCCCGCGACGATGATTTTATCGCCCTTGTACTTTACGCGGAACCTCACGGCGACGGCCAAGACGACGGCAGAAATCCACCTGGAGTGTCCATTCAATTGCTATCGCAATGAGCTCAGCGCCGTCGATACAGCCGGTACGTTATTTAGGTCTTTACTGACTTACCTTGCCTACCTTGGCGAAGCTGTTGACCAAGGAACTGCTTGCTGGCTTGACTGGATTACTGTTTCATTGCATTTTGAAACGCCGATTACGCCGTTAGAAAACAAGGACCAGCTTGTACAGCTGGCCTTACATTAAGAGGGGAAAATGGAGCTGAGCAGGCCATGCAATGCGTAGGATGGATAACCGGTGGACCATTAGAGTTACAGAATGGATACCAAGAGAAAGGAAGCGCAGTCGAGGACGGCAGAAAACTAGGTGAGGTGATGAAGTTAGGAAATTTTCAGGTGCAAGTTGGAATGAGCTAGCGCAAGACAGGGGCAATTGGAGATCGCACAGGGAGAGGCCTTCGTCCTGCAGTGGACACAAATATAGGTTGATGATGATGATGACGAAGCTGTAGTTGCCGGGAAGCGTGAGAAGCAGTCAGGGATCTGTGAATGCTATCGCGTTCCACTCTTAAATGCGAAGCTTACAGTTCCTCCAACTTTAGTTCCCCGCACGGCCGGCGCCGCTGCTGCCGCGGGTGCGCGGAGGCGAACGCCATCTGGTGGTGCTGCAAGAAACCGAGCGGCGCGCGCGGCGTGCGCCTCTCTGATTGGTAGAAACGCGCCGCGCGTCTCACTGTGATTAAAAAATTAAACTGCGGAGTTTTACTTGCCAAAACCACTGTATGATTATGAGGCACGCCGTAGTGGGGGACTCCAGATAAATTTGGACCAGCTGGGGTTCTTTAACGTGCACCTAAATCTAAGTACACGGGTGCTTTCAGCATTTTGCCCCCCATAGAAATGCGGCCGCCGTGGCCGTACTTTCTGTGTAACGGGGCCCTTAAAGCTATCCCTTTAAAGGGATACTGAACAAAAATTTCTGTCGCCGAGATATTTAGTCTAAATGAAAGCTTAGGTACTTATATTGGTTGACACAACCTTGTTTTCAGGCAGAAACTAGCGGAAAATAGTGAATTTTTAGCATTTTTTGCAAAATACCGCGTCTAGCGGCGGTACAGTGAAATAGAGGAAGTGACGCTTCTGTGACGTTATCTGTACCGGATACTGGCGTGCGAGCCATCGCCCGTGGCTCTCCACCCGAATGGACGGCGCCGATCGGCAGCGAAGGACGTCGGAACTGCGTAGTTGCTCGCGGCGGGGTACCTGTTTTCGCAAGCGGAGCTTGAGCCAAGTCTTCTAAATCGCCGTTTGTGTTGTGTGCCGCTTTTTAATGTGATTAGTGAATCACCTGGCACAAATCAGGAGAATTCATCTGCGCTGCTGCGCGCATGGGTGTGAGAAAAGTATCGTCGGGCGAGACAAGCCGTGTCATACCTTTCCGGCAAAACCGAAGCTTCGAAAGATATGGATTCGCGCTGCGCGCCCATCGCCGCCAACATGGGTACCGTCAAAGCGAGACTTTCTGTGCTCCGAACACTCCGAGGACAGTGACTATCAGACTAGCCCTGCTTTACTGCAGAGCTGCGGCATGTCAGCGAAAGGGCGCTGTGGCATCGTAATAGCAGGGTTCTTGAATACTTTGAACAGCGAAGCTGTCTGGAGGTAGTCCGGTACACGCCGCGGTTGCTTAGTAGCTATGGTGTTGGGCTGCTAAGCACGAGGTCGCGCGATCGAATCCCGGCCACGGCGGCCGCATTTAGTTGGGGGCGAAATGCGAAAGCACCCGTGTACTTGGATTTAGGTGCACGTTAAAGAACCCCAGGTGGTCGAAATTTACGGAGTCCCCCACTACAGCGTTCCTCATTAACAAATCATCGTTTTGGCACGTACAGCCCCATAATTTATTTATTTTAGTCCAGTGGTGAGGGATACGAGTTCGTTTGTATTAGTCATCAGTAGATACACGGAGGTCTCCCCTCTGTGTCCCGACTGCGGCGGAGTTAGCGATTTTAAACACATGCTCTGGGAGTGCCCCTCTTTACAGCACCACACGGACCACGTATTGATGGCGGAAGCATTTTATTCATTGGTCAAGAGCCACGAATGGATTGATCAACTCCGGGCTGTCCAGAAGGCCCACGATGCGGCGGCGAGGCTTGGCCTTCCAGTCCCAACGTGGGAGCGGCCCGCAGTCTTGCCCCTATAAAAACAGGGTGAAGATTCTTCCGGGCCTCAATAAATTTTACTACCTATACCTAATCCGGTGGTGTACGCTCGAAATGTGGGCCGATCCTGGAGGTCGTGCGGAAAGGGGTCAAGCGCAGTGGCACATACCCCTGTGAACTAGCGAAGCTGTTTAAGCTCGAGGATGGTCCGTCGAGTGTACGCCGCAATACTTCCGCCTGGCTATGACGTCACCATGCGTCGCCTAGCAACGCTTCGCGCCAGTTGCGCCGACCGCGCCGAGCCTCGCCACAGCTGCGTGAGCCATGACGTCATCACGCGCGCCACATCGCTTCGCCTTAGCTTTGCCGCGCCATGACGTCACCGCGCCGTGCGGGATGGTTGCCGCGGCTGCGCAGAGGCGGAGCTAAGCCGTTACGTCACTGCGCCGTCCCCACCGGATATATAGCTTCGCGTCGCCGCCACGACGACACAAAAACCCCGCAATCTCCGCACCGAGCACATCGCCACGAAGACGGGGTGGCCCAAAAAGAGCGTCACTACCGAAGAAGAGGAAGCGCGGCGCGAAAGCCGCCGCGCCGCTACTCGAGAGCGAGTGAGACGACTTCGGTCCGATCCCGAGTATCGTGCTACCGAAGCGGTGGCGAAACGTCGACGATTCGCAGAAAGCTCCGGAGTTATGAGCCCGCGAAACCGAGCAAAAGTGTTTGAGCGTCCAGAAGCGTCCAGATACTTGAATGAGCAAGTGTTCCTTGCTCCTTGGGCTGTCGATGATTCCGGGGTGATCTTGCGCAAAACGTGGCCGTGTTTCGAAGCATAACCTCGCAAGAACTTGGCCGAAGCGAGATAAAGCCAACTTCGATGTTTGCCCATTCTTCGCACCGCTAGTGTGAAGCTGCCCCCATTTTTTCATCTGGTCATGAAACGTCCGCGTAACGCTAGGGAGAGCGCCCGCAGCGGACGCAGCACGGCGCTGGCGCAAGTAGAAGGTGGATTGGAGCAGACGATGAACGGACGCCACAGGCGTTGTATTTAAATTAAATAGAAAATAAGACGCCCACCCAATCGTAGCAATTGTAATGGAAACCCATACGGTTTCCTCGAAAGAAAAACCACGCAGTTGAAGAAAAATTCGTCCTGGTCCGGGACTCGAACCCGGGACCACCGCCTATGCGTATGCCTACGCTCGCTATT
Source organism: Dermacentor silvarum (assembly GCF_013339745.2). NCBI lineage: Eukaryota > Metazoa > Arthropoda > Arachnida > Ixodida > Ixodidae > Dermacentor > Dermacentor silvarum. The sequence continues at coordinate 180,982,582 of NC_051156.1, forward strand.
GCGCAAGGGACCACTGCCTGTATCGGTGTACGTACATTGTCGATCGACACAACGTGCACAGCAGCAGCTGCTGCTGCTGCTGCTGCTGCTGCAAGCAAGTACACATGACGTCACGGTGGTCGGCGCGCAGCCCCGCGCTTGCCTGCGTGCAGCCGCCGCGCGCTCACAATCCACCAAAAATATAGCCGTCCGTTAAAAAATTTGCCGCAGTTTCAACCGAAAGGCGAAGCACCAATTGCGATAGCAAATTAGTAGAGAGCTATACGGAGTACGGATAGTAGTTTTATCAGCTGTATGAACTTGGACATGCAGCAGCACCAGCAACGCGCAGAACTGTTGTCGACGCCGTGGGCGTTTTGCCCGCGTTCGCACCGAACGCGCGTGGCGTTTTTATATAAATACGCATTTAGTGCCGCAGCTAAACGTCGCCTCCCCTCCCTCCCTCCCTCCCGTCCCCCCACAGCCTTTCGCGCGACGGAAAAAGTTGCGTTTGCTCTCTTTATATGGAAAGGAGGAAAGAGACGCTTAATTCTTCAGCCCTTCAGGGAGCACGGCGTAGAACGCGCGTTTGCTCTCCGACGTGCGTTCGCTTCCCGTGAAAGCGCGCGTCCCTCGCGCCCTTTCCCTCGCACATACAGCGTCTGGAGCGCGGCGACGAATTCATCGCCGTTGACGTCATACGGAACCTCACGGCGACGGCGACGGCAGAAATCTGCTTTGGAGTGTCCATATAATTGCTATCGCAATAAAAATACGTGAACACTGCGTGCGGCGGAGTATCGAGGGAGCAGCGACGCATACGCAGCGGTGGTCGTCGGAGCATCCACGGATGCAACGAAAACCGCAGCGAGCGTCCAAACTCGAGAAGCGCACCGGGCGGAGGAGGTGGCCATCGCTTTGGCCGTCTCCGACCCCGGATGCACTACAGTGCTGTGTGACTCTAGAACGGCAATGAAGAACTATGCCAAGGGTAGGGTATGTAGTGAGGCCGCGCGCATACTGCGCAAGGTCGAAGACATCGGGCGCAAAAGTGCTGCGGTGATCAAGTGGTTTCCGGCCCACACGGGCAGTGACGTGTCGGAACGCGGGAACGCGAACCACAACGAGACGGCCAACGCGGCCGCGCGAGGACTAACCAACCGCGCGGCTGCGAACACAGCCGACTCGGAGTGTTGGTCGCGGTACAGTGCCAAGGACAAGATGACCACCTTCAATGAAATAGTGAAATGGTACAAACTAAACAGACAGACTATGCCACCACCTCATCCGGGGCTTACCCGGAAGGAGGCAGTGTTATACCACGGCCGCTGAATAAAAAAAAGCACCTTTTTTATCCAGCGGCCGTGGTTATACAGACAATTACAGACGGGGTTCCTGCTCACCCCGGTGCTAGCGAAGCACGTGTGTCCGAGTGTGTACACGAGTGACGTGTGTAGACTGTGTGCGAAGGAGAGAGCTACCGCGGCTCACATCCTTCGGGACTGTGGCGTAAATCAGAGAGAAGCCAGTGAGAAGACGACGATCCCGCCGCAGCTAGAGGCTGCAACGAGGATCTATATATATACGATCAAGAGACACAACTCAAGGCCGTCCAGCAGGTCTCGGCAGCTCTAGAAAGGCAGCGACCGAGCGAAACCGAGGAGAAGGGGGGCGACACACCCAGGAAGGGGGCGGCGGCCCTCTCGGACCTGCGGAAGTAGCGAGGGAGCAAGACCTCGAGAAGCATAACGCACGAGACTGACGTAGTGGCCGCGTCGCGATGAAAGCTCGCCCTCCCTTCGTGGAGGGAGCCTAATCGATGCTGCAGACATTTTCAATAAAGTTGTTCTCTCAACACTGCGTGGCGGAACAGTCTAGGGTGCCTACATGCAACGCCGTTAAAACGGCGTTGCATGTAGGCACCCTAGAACAGTCGCGTTTTCCGAGACTAATTTCGATGCTTCCCTCATTTTTTTCGTATTTTTGTTCAGTATCCCTTTAAGCGAAGCCTGCACACTGAAGTCCTCCTCAAGTGCAGGGTCTTCGCCGTGAGATACAGGTGACGGCGCGTACCGAGACGGAGTGACCACTTCAAGTACAGTCGTGAAAAATTTGTTCGCTTAGCGATTAACTGAATTAAAAGACGCACACTGAGAACGAAGTTCGCATCAATACCGTGAAACCGTGCAGTTTTTTGCATGCGTTAAAGAAATATTTATACAAAAGCAATACAACTGGCTAGAGAAATTAAGGCGTTTGTGTTGGTTGACGTGTGCGTCGAATAGCGGCAGCAGATAGGATTGTAACAATACCATGGTTTTATCTTGTCTGTTCATCGTGACAGGTTTCATGAACTTGCTTTAAAGACGGAGTCTAACGGAAAACAAAATACAGGACGGGCGCTGATGGTCATTTAGTGTTCTGCGGGAGTGAACACACACGTGCGCACGCGTTGCATCTGATCTTGCTATGGGGGCGTTTCGCCTGTTGGACCTGCCACACAGCGTCTGCTGCATACGATCTGATATGCTGGGCAGTCATATGCAAGTTTTAATTTGAAGTTTTATGTACAAAAGTTCGGAAGCGCGTTACACTCCTGTAACTTGTTAAGGCGAAAGCCTGCTGAACACTTGGTAATGCGCCGTCTCGCATCGTCGTGTTGCTGCTTTCGCAGCTCAGCTACTTGGGCTCGTTTTCAACGCTCAGCTGCGGCTTCAGATTCGCGCCAACGACGTTTTTCCGAAGTCCATCTAAATAGGTCGCGAAGCTTGGAACGAAAACCGTGCCAAAACCTATCACCAGATATATCAGTTAGTGGTGCACGATTGAAGCGCGACTAGGTGAGGGGGGTACAAACACTGAAACTAGGAAACCTACGCGAAAAAAAAATTTTTTGGAATTTTTTCTATCGGAATACTGTCATACGAGTAATTATTCCGTTTCAAATACTTTTGTTGTACTAAAACAACAAATGTTCATTTTGTTTCTATTTCACAATTTATTAGTTCGTTCTTGGTGACCCCTGCCAACCAGTGATTCTGGCGCAAGACTTGGCAAGACTGTGCTACGGTGGACACCGTAACTGTGCAAACCAGCTATTATGTCGTGCGAAATGGCGTTGTTCACTAGAACGTGGCTGGTTTCTTCCGAGTTTTTTTTTTTTTTTCCTTGCGTGTTTGTTCAAAGTGTGGCGTGCGCTTCACTTCAAATTTTGCGTGGACTAGCGCACGGCATTCATTGGCGAAAGGTGTGAGTGCAGGTTTCTTGTTATCGTGCAAATTCACGCTGCGGCATCCGACGCGCTGTGTCTCGTCGTGACGATAAATGCGGAACGCTCCGCGAAGAAACGTCGCGCAATGTTCGTGCACTCTCCGTAACACAGGCTCTGAGTGTACGACGGGAAGCAAAATTAGCAAGTCAAATGCTTTATGATAATGTAGTGCAATGTTGTTGGATAACTGTCGGATATGAATACAAGGTGTCGCACGGAATTGCGAATGATTCTGTGAAAAGGTTTTGCATGTTGCTATGCATTACGACTGTGTGCTGGCCATAGTACTTTTCATCCATTGAAACAAGTTTTGCTTTATCAATTATATCGGTTGCATTATTCTAGACGAATAAAAGTGAAGTTTGCTTGTAATCTCTGTGTAACTGTCATTTATTTTCATCCTATTCGCTCACCTTCCTAAGGAACGTACTGGAGCAAGTGCCGTCAATAACAGCCTAATTATGATCACATTAAGGCATACACCACTCCTATAGTTTAATGACACGCTTCAGCTGAGACGAGTCGCAAGCTCGCCTCAGCCTCAAAAGAAAAGTAACTGCTGGTGTTGCGGTCGAAATGCCGGACGCGGAAGAAATTCAAACATTCGCGCCAAGCAGCCTAAGATCTTGACGTCACTGCCATTTCGGTTATGACATCACTTTTTATTTTTTGCTTGCTGTTAGTTGTCCCCCCCCCCCCCACTGATACGTAGATGGTGACGGTTGCAACGAGCAGCCATTTTCTTGACTTGTAGGCTTCTATGGAAGCTATGATACCAGTTTACATATACCTTGGTTTTTCTTCGACTTTACGTTGCATCCTCTCAGCACAGGAAAGCAACTCTCGCACACCTTGCTCCCGCCGCTTCACACGCCGCACCCCGACGCTTGGCTTGGCGAGCATGGATTCTCGCTTGGCAGCACCCTCGCCCGTAGCGTACTTCCGAGGATTACTGCGCAATCCGCTAGGCCCCGGGCGGGCGTCCTCCATTGCTGTCTCTCTCGCTTCGCAGTCGACTGTCACCAGAACCACCGCCACCGCTTGACGTCAACGACGAAAACAGCTGTGTTAGATGCGAAGCATCTTATGCTCGGGGCTATGTCACTCCCTCCCTTCCTGTGCCGTGCGGCGTCCACACCCCTACTGCGCATGCGCACCCTCCTCCCCCTCCTCTTCTCTCCTTGTATCATCTCCTCTCCTTCTCCTCCTCTTCTTGTCTCATCTCCTCTCCTCTCGGCATTCCTCCTCTCCTCTCCGACGCTCCTCTCCTCTCCGGATTGCGCAACGAATGGCAACACCTGCGGCTCCGCACGCGATAATGCGAAGCAGCTTAGGTTAGAGGCGCGACGGTAGGCGCCCCACAGGCACCGGCAACAGTCACAAACGCCGCGCGCGTTCGGTGCGAACGCGGGGAAGGGAGGCGACGTTTAGCTGCGGCACAAAATGCCTATTTATATAAAAACGTTGTGAGGAGAGAAGGTGGTAAAGATTTCCGACGCTGCTCGACGAGTGTCCCGTTCTGATCTCGTCGAAAACCTCCGAGCCGCCCCCAGAGGCTCCGGCAACAGTCACCAACGCCGCGGGCGTTTTGTGCGAACGCGGGCAAAACACCGACGGCGTCGACAGCAGTTCTGTGCTGCTGCATGTCCAAGTTTGTACAGCTGATAAAACTACTATCCTTACTACGTATAGCTCTCTACAAATTTGCTATCGCAATTGATGCTTCGCCTTTCGGGTGAAACTGCGACAACTTTTATACGTGTTGCTTGCTATTTTAGGTGTTCTACCCCTTCTCTGGGAAGCGCTTGGCATACTCACTGCAAGATGTGGAGGACGACTTTCCGCATTTGTATCCCGCAAGCACGCAGCTGACAGTCCTAAACACCGATCCGGTGCATTTGCTTACATCGGCAGGTACAGCGACCGCTCGTCGTTCGCTTTAGATATAAGCCGCTCGTCAGTGGCATCAAAGAATGTCAGAACATAGCAAAATACGCCGATTTTGTGCAAGTAAGCACCGTTGCACGTTGCATCTGAGTTGCGCTGATATGAGCGACCACACACGTTCGAAAACATCGAGCGGGAGGCCGTAGTACGGGAGCGCTGTTATGCTGCCTACTTATCGTTCTTCGTATTCTCTTCATGCACACCATGTGTCCCATAAGTAGATACAGACGAGCACTTTGCGCGTATGATCGTTCATTTAGAGAACGCATAGTTCTCGCGCGGAAACGCCGATGTGACACCGTTGGCAGCTGAATTAACGAGGTGGTTGTTTACGCTGCGGTGTTAAAGGGGTCTGCGCTTGCTGCCAATTTAGGGTATACGAGACAAACAGTGCACTTTGGAAGCTAAATAATGAGTCAGCACAATAATTATTACGTAACAATAAACCCATGTACGTAGTCAGATTTAATTTAGGGAAGCGCCGGCGAGTGCGACTGGCTGCCTTCGAGAACGGCAACGTACGGATGTTGATAGCGAGTCGTGTCATCGCTTCAAGCTTTTTGGATGTGCACTGTACGAAATGCGGAATAGTTTATTCCAAATCCGCATGGTCAAAACTTAAGTACAGAAACAGTTTTCTTCATCCTAACAGCCGAATTAACTTCAGGTCAGTCGCTCAGGTCCGCCAGCAGTAGGCGCACGAACTCGGCGACTGTGTTATAGGCTTAACCTCGGCTGAACGCGATCGGCATCGGCTCAAATTGTGTGTGCGGATGGCGAGGGCTGAAGTTCATGCAGCCAACAACGCAACACCATTCAGCACCCCCCCCCCCCCCCCCCCATCACTTGCCCGCGTCCACAGGGAACGCAACTTTTCGCGACAGCAACTTCTCATGCCAAGCACTAGCTCACGATCGTCGACTCCTCCGCGCTCTCGTCGCTGTCGTCTGCATGATCCCGGCATGCTCCGCGTCGAACATTCCTGACGTCGCTCACAATGTGGCCTGTAACTGAGGAGGAGGTAAATGTAGGGTGTTCGAGGCAGTTAATAAATTCATTTGTAAAAAAATCTGTGCAACTCTCAAAACCTGCCGCGGCTAGAAACAGAGCCAAGACAGAGCCGACGGCAGTGCGAAAGCGGAAGGAAAAGCGTGCGCCGAATTGCAAACGTGATGATCGTCGACGCTCGTCGCAATGAAGACACATTAGCTCGCGATGCTGGGCTCGATTTCAGCGATTTAGGCTCCGATGAGCGTGACATGCTGCTGAGGGCTCGCGTCACCGTCTGGACGTGCCGTCGCGCGGACCGTTTGGACATCCCACGCCATCACCTGGACGCGGCATTCTCTGCTGCTTGCTAAATTTAGCGCTGCTTGCGAGTTTAGCGAGCCAGTAACACCAGCGCAGCACTACGCGATAACGGAACTGCTGAAACTCGAAAGCGCCGAGACGAGCGAAAACGAAACCTTTACACTACCCATGTCGTTATCAAGGGCAATGCCAAAATATTATTTTTTCTAAGAATCTAATAGAAGTAGACGAGTAGCATTTTCTTCCATCTTATATTTCAACGAAGTGATCTTTTTTATCCGTGTGGTTGAGTACTAGCGACATAATTTTTTTGAAGAGTGCCTTCGTCATCGGCTAAGTACCTGAATGTCCCTGGGGAGTCTCTTATCGTGTCTTGCATTTACCTCAATTTCTCGATTACTAAAGCTCTGTTCGCGATTATATTGACGCCTTAACGTTCTAGAGCATTACTCTATCACTTTAGCTTGACTTTTTGTTTGCCTTTAGTGTCCCTTTAACAATATATAATTTTTCTCGTTATAAGTTCTGCCTTTGGTTTTTGATACTCGGAAAGTGCGGCTTGCCTTACTGAGTTTTTTATCTATTCTTCCCCCTTCCCTCTCCCCAAGCGTAGGGTAGCCAACCGGGCACGTCCTTGGTTAACCTCCCTACCTTTCCCTTCTCGTTTCTCTCTCTCTCTCTTTTATTTCCTCTTTCTTGTGTTTCTTCTTTTTTTCGCCGAACCTGTCTAGACACGTTCGGTTGGGTGATACTCAACGACGATACGCCCATTCTCATCGTGGGGGAAATTAATATTCACTACAGCAGACCCACCATAGTCACAGCTTCGCTGGCTTCCATCTTCACAGTAGTGGAAGGGTTTCGAATTTTTTCCATCGTGATAGCTTGCTCTTCGAGACGCTGTGTTAGACTACGAAGCCTTCGGGATCGGCCCACATTAATACACTGTATTATGCTGCTCTGTCTACGAAGTTGGCTCACATTTCTCGTGCGATGAATACCTACCTAGTGGACAAATCAATAAAAGCAACAAATAAGCGCTTTATACGAACCAACGAAAAAAAATCACAGCATATCCACGAAGTGAATGATGATGAGTGGGCGAAGCACCGGGGGATCATTCGGGAAAACCACAGCTACGGACGAGAGATAAAGAGAGCGCGCGTCGGGAACGAGAGAAAGAGAACGCGCGTCGGGAACGAACGCCCTTGTGCACCGCAGCGGCCCTAGCTACGGACGAGAAAGAAAGAGAGCGCGCGTCGGGAACGAGAGAAAGAGAACGCGCGTCAGGAAAGAACGCCCTTGTGCACCGCAGCGCACCTAGCTACGGACGAGAGAGAAAAACGCCGAAAGCGTTCTCCGGAAGCGGAACCGGAAGTGGAAACGGAAGCGGAAGTCGGCTTTCGGTTATACTATACATATACATATATATGTATATATGCGTATACATACATGCATAGCGGTCTCCATGCCAACCAGAGCTACGGACTTCTAGTGAACACTTCATAAAACTACATGCGGCGTCTCTTTCACGTACGGACACACAACGCCATCTATTGAGCAATTCATAAACTAGAGGTGGCTACATACTACTACTACTACTATACTACTACTACTACTACAGAGGAGGGAACGACCTACACCCTATGGAGCTTCGCCCCTAAAACAAACACCACCCAAACACTCCGTACAGATGGTTAACCAGCGATGCTGAAACGTGCGGCCCCTGTGTTTAGCAGTGGGTTAATCCCAACGCTGTATTGAGGCGTTTGTCAATTATTCGTTACATGCTTCTGTTTCTAGTGGTACGCAAGCGCAAATGGCGGGCGGATGCTGCTAACCACGACGCCGAGCTAACTCGAGATTTCGAACGCATACGACAACGGCGAGCCGAGGAGCCGGCGTTGCAGGCAGAGCAGGTACGATGCAGAGAACGACGTCATAAACGGTGCTGCCAATGGCGCGCGCGCTTGGGTGCGACGTAGAGAACGACGTAACTAACGGCGCAGCCAATGGAGACGTTTAGCGAAACATGAGACGAACGGTTTTAACAGCGAAGCTGTTTAATCCAGCCGTAATTTGTGGTGCGTAGCAAGAACCTACCAAGAAAGAAAAGAAAATAAACTTTCTTGCCAAGGTGGGATTCGGGCCCGCGTACCCCCGTTCCCAAAGCGAGCGTCCTAACCACTAGGCTATACAGCCACACCTGCAGAGCATGCATTTATGCGAACAATATGATTGCGTTCCAGCGTCGTCACTACGCGCTTCGTAGACGCGGCAGAGTACACACAAGAACACCGGTTCACGGCGGTAGTCATAGACGTTAACTCTCGGCTTACTCACGCGTGTAGTGTCAGCGCGGAACACCCAGATACAGCGGAAGAGGTTGCGATTGCGCTTGCGCTTACCGACCCCTTCTGCGAGGTAGTTCTTAGCGACTCACAATCCGCAGTTCGTAACTACGCGCGAGGGCGCATTTCCTCCGAAGCTCTTCAGATCCTAAGGAAAGCTGGTCGACAGCACTTCGATAGCACCGCGATCATGTGGTTCCCAGCGCACGTCGCCACCCCCACCGACGAGGGTCCCCCTAATTTGAATGAGGTGGCACACCGCTCTGCGCGAGGACTCGCCGCGCAGAGTCTGAGGCACCCTCTTCGAGTTCGGACCTCCTGGTGCGAAACACGCGAGAACGCTTAGTAAGCTATAATGATATCACCAAGCACTACCAGGAGTATATTGCCCCCACCTCACCCCAAACTGAAACGTTGCCAGGCAGTCGTCTGGCGACAACTGCAGACACACACCTTCCCCAGTCCGGTGCGATTGCAGCACATTTCCCCCACGCAATACCCGAGTGCTATTTGCAAGTTATGTCAGGCAACTAGAGCGACACTCTCACACATGTTGTGGGAGTGTCCTGTTATAGCAGCGAAAATGGCAGTAGCTCCGGAGGCTCTTGCGTCGAAGTGGGGCGCCGCTCTGCGCAGCTCCAACCTCAAGACACAAGAGTGGGCAGTCTAGCGGGCCCGGGAGGCGGCGACGAGGCAAGGCCTCGAAGTCCCCTCATGGGAGACCTGAGCCCGGGTCATTAAACTTCGCCGGATTCGAATAAAGTTGTTTCCATCCATCCATCGTCGTCTCCGTCCACAGATGGCGCGTTCGTGCGCTCGTGCTGTACGAGGTGAAGAGGTTTAGCGCGCTATGAGAGCGAGAGAGAGATACATTCACTGAGCGGTTCTCCTGGAACGCGGTGTCGGTGTTGCAAGCTGCGCTATGCAACGCGCAGTGACGGCCGTAGTCCGAGACGCGCGAAAAGAAATTATCATCATCATGCGTAATAAGATGAAAAGTTCGCGCGCATTTCCGGAAAATGCTGGACTATACGATCGCCCAACTTCGCTGTTTCAAGTGTTGCGCGGCCGAGTGAAAGGTTCAGCGTTCTTTTCGTTTCGCCTATAGCCATGTAAAGCTTTCGCTGTAAAAACAAAAACGTGATGGTTCGATGGTGGCTGCCGATAGCAGCTGGCTGACCGTTATTTTATTTCGTATTAGCGATACACGGCACACGCTTTTTTTTTCAAGCGTAAATTAGATAAAAGGTTTATGCTAGGTGTGCAATTGCATTTCGTCACATAAGCATTTTTGCGAAATATTAGATTAAAAGAAAAATATTGGAAAATAATATACGTTGGTAGCCTGACAAGCTATCTAGGTTATACAAAATAGTATCTCGTGGCCCTGCCTTTACAATTGGCTCCAAACAGAATACGTCGAAGATGTTTTCCATACTGTGAAGCACTGTCATTCAACTGGGGTGGAGATTGAACACCAGCGAAGCTGTACTATAGTGGAAATTATGTATGTATTTCTATCTATGACTATTAAATTAAGATGTGATTGGTTATTTGAACTATTAAAGGATGAGAAATATATGTGGTCAGGCGGTTTTATTGCGATAGCAATTATATGGACACTCAAAAGCAGATTTCTGCCGTCGGCGTCGCCGTCGCCGTTGCCGTCGCCGTCGCCGTGAGGTTCCGTATGACGTCATTTGGAGAAGAAATCGTCGCCGCGCGCCGAACGCTGTATGTGCGAGTGAAAGGGCGCGAGGGGCGCGTCTTTCACGGGGAGTGAACGCACGGCGGAGAACAACGCGCGTTCTGCGCCGTGCTCGCTTAAGGGCTGCAGAAGTAGGCGTCTCTGTTCTCCTTCACAATCACCATGTATGTAGAGCAAACGCGCCTTCTTCCAACGAGCGAGAGGCCGTGGGGGAGGGGGAGGGAAGGGAGGCGACGTTTAGCTGCGGCACGCAGTGCCTATTTATATCAGAGGCTCCGGCAACAGTCACCAACGCCGCACGCATTTTGAGCGAACGCGGGCAAAACGCCGATGGCGTCGACAACAGTTCTGCGTGTTGTTGCTACCAAAGCCGCTCACCTTACTTCGTATGACATTGCTGTGTTGCCATCGCATTCATTGCTTCGCCCTTAGGGCGAAACTGTGACATTTTTTTATTAGTGCGATAGCAATTATATGGACACTCCAAAGCAGATTTCTGCCGTCGCCGTGAGGTTCCCTATGACGTCAACGGCGATGAAATCGTCGCCGCGCTCCGGACGCTGTATGTGCGAGTGAAAGGGGGCGAGCGCGCTTTCACGGGGAGCGAACGCACGTCGGAGAGCAAACGCGCGTTCTGCGCCGTGCTCCCTGAAGGGCTGCAGAATTAAGTTCCCTTTCCTTCCTTTGCATATATAGAGAGCAAACGCAACTTTTCCGTCGCGCGAAAGGCTTGTGGGGGGACGGGAGGGAGGGAGGGGAGGCGACGTTTAGCTGCGGCACCAAATACGTATTTATATAAAAACGCCGCGCGCGTTCAGTGCGAACGCGGGCAAAACGCCGACGGCGTCGACAACAGTTGCGCGTTGCTGGTGCTGCTGCATGTCCAAATTTATACAGCTGATAAAACTACTATCCTTACTCCGTATAGTCTCTACTAATTTGCTATCGCAATTGATGCTTCGCCTTTCGGGTGAAACTGCGACAATTTTTTTGTTTTTTTTTACCACTCGACTTGACGTCGCGTTTTTTTTTCAAGACCATCAAGCAACGAGCCCCTAAAGGCTGTCGCCTTAATATACATGGTGTTCAAAATTAAGCTTTATGGTTTTCTTAAAATCAGGCACTGAGAGGCACGCGCAGACCACCTGTTAGAATAAGTTATGTGGCCAAGGGGGCACAAAGTAAGACGATAATTATCGCTGTCAGCAGCCCAATTAACTAAAATTGAATAATTAACTTTTTGTCGACTGCAGTAAGTGGGTATGTTTGTATTAAACAGTTAGAGGCAGTCGTGTTTCTACACAGTATCAATTGGAAGAATTCTTTTAGGGTGTCCGTGCTCCGAGATATCCGACACCAAATTTTAATTGTCGCTCGCATGATTACGCATGAGATAGTGAGGATCGGCGCAAAGCTCCTCCCTGATGTGACAGGACTGTTGCGTGCGGCGTTTAGTGTGACAACGGGGCGGAGGCATAGGCAAAGATGATAACTGTCCGTCTTCCCCTCTTGACTGGCAAAATAAAAAAAATCGAAGAACCCGGAACCGCTGTCATAACGCACGACCGCGCAGCCTGTAACGATGGCGGCAGCTGCCATGCCGAGATAATGGCGCGAGCGGAGAAGCCGGAGGGCAGTGCGTATTGGGGACTAGACGAGCTAGCGGGCATGGCGCTTGCCTGGGTATACGCAAATAAAGTGACTGCTGATTTCCAAGTATTATTGACATTAAGAGCAACAACTGCACCATCAACAGCAGAAACAGTTTTAGCTATGCTAACGAATATTTCATACTGCCGCTTTAAGTTTGGTGTGGTCCATGCACAAATCTCATGAAAACACTTCACCCATCAAGATGTCAATGCCCTAAAAAATGTTCGAAATGCCTCCCTTCCACAACAACGCAAAGCATAAACCGCTCTCGCGTCGACTCGATAAATATGCGCAGTACTTCTGGATGGATGCTCGCACAGGCAGATCCTGTCTGTGCTTCATATCATTGACATCACTGGGCTCTATTGCATAAACTCGATCTTTAACGTAGCCCCAAAGAAAAAAGTCGAGCGGAGAAAGGTCAGGGGATCTCGGCAGCCAAAACATCGCTCCTGCGTGCCCGGTCCGCTGTCGTGGAAAACGTGTGTTCAACCTGCTCTTTGCCGTGGTGGAGAAATGTGGAGGTGCTCCGTCGGGCTGGAACCACACTTGGCGCAGGTCATTCAGGGAAAGATTAGAGACAAAGTCGTCGACGACAACACCTGATATTTCTTCCGTGTGCATCTTTCGGTTCAAGTTGTCCTCAAAAAAAAAAAAAAAAGCCGGCAGATCCCACGCCCTGTGGGAATCGATGCTATGGGAAGCAGTGTGCGCGGAGCCTACCAAGTTAACGAAACGACCATGAGAGCACCAAGACGTAGGCGGCTCTTTCATGACCTACACGACACGCACGCCATGGCATTCATGTCATGAGTCCTCACCAGTCCCTTTAGCTACCCCTAAATGACCTTAAGGCGAAAGCCATAATCATTCTCATGACTATGACTTCGACTTAGTACCACATCCAAATCCATTTCATTGGTTTTTGAGCGTTAATCTTTTTTTCGCTTAGTCATTCTCATGTTTGCTGAGTCATGGTCATGACTATGACTTCTACCACCATTCTTTAGTGTTTCCTTCACTTAATACCCACGTCCTAACCCATTTCCATGGTTTTTGAGCGTTAATCTTTTTTCGCTGAGTCATTGTCATGTTTACTCAGTCATGGTCATGACTATGACTTCTACCATCACCCTTTAGTGTTTCCTTCCCTTAGTACCCACGTCAGAACCCGCATCTCAGTGGCTTTTGAGTGCTAATCTTTTTTCGATGAGTTATTGATGTTTTGCTGAGTCATGCTCATGACTATGACTTCTACCACCATCCTTTAGTGTTTCCTTCACTTAGTACTCACGTCCGAACCCATTTCAGTGGCTTCTGAGTGTTAAATCTTTTTTCTTATGTCAAACTATTTTTTTTTAATTCCTGTTGCAGATACCAGCATCCCGCTTCTTCATCGGGGTTACATGTAACAAGCGGATATTCCTTTCTAAATAAATAGTAGTGCGGAAGTTGTTAATTGACAATATCGTGCCAATTACCTTTTTAAATAATAAATTTAGTGATCATGTTGCAATGGTGGAAATGAACCCGTTAACATGCACTGTAAACGAAAATACCCCCACATCGGAATTATAGCAAGGTGATGTGCCCTATATACTCCCATCCTTGAATATTCACTCCGACGTATGGGAGGAATACAACGGCATTCCCTCGTTTCACTCCGCTCACTACCTGTGGGAGGATAAGGGCGGACATGACGTGATTTTATTCCGCCTTCAAAATTTTGTTCTCCCCGGGAACTCCGCACAGGGAGTTTTAAAATACTCCCCCGCGGGAACAGGTTGGTCACGTGGTGCTTCCCATAAGGCTATGCGCCGCGCGAGCGACCGGCCGCGTTCGGCGGAGTCGGCGGTGCTCATGGCTGACGGTTTGTTTACATCTGTGAAGTGTTGTTCCGTGCCAGTGTTTCGCCGATTTTCTTTCCTATACTTCCTTCCAGAAAGTGTTATAGGCCTGTTTGAAGCTCACTGTATCTCATCTTTATGTACATTAGCTGTGATCACTCTGCTGGCAGCGAAAAATGCAAGACCAACGATTTCAAGTGCGCAAATAGGCTTAGGGATATCATGAAGCTGCCGGTTGACTCGTGATGTCGGCTCAGGTTTCTGGCTGTGCTTTCGTGTTGCGTGACCTTGACTTGTGTTCTTCAGTGCGTGAAATACCACTTTTATGTCCTTTTGAGTATATGCTGACAACGTCCGGTGTAAAGTGCCGCGTAGCAATGGCAACAGCAGCCGCTGTTCAAGCTACCACGTCCGTGATAGCCGCACATGAATGCCATATTCCGACTTCGTTACTGTGCTGTGCTGCCAGTAAGTAAGACCGTGGTGCAAGCAATTCTTTTATGAACCTGTGTACGGATATCCTCGCCCAGGAAATACGGTAGGACGTAAGTACGCACTGTGAATAAAGCTTCTTACTGAGCGATGTGAATCGAATTGTTGTCACGCAGTTCTGTTTTGATGACGTCGTTGCTTCGGATATTGCATTAACATCATGCTCCATCAAAGATAGTGATTTAGGAGCATACCTGCTGGCTCTGAGCGTGATGATTCGTTTGCCAGATCAGCGATATAGCTCCGTTTCACAACCGAGAGACATTGCTTGGACGCGGAGCAAGTAGTGCGGTAAAAAAATGTATGCCTACGCAATTTTCGGTGTTACGTGGGCTGCTACGGGTCATGCTCACATGTAATAAATTGTTGTCCCGCCATCATTCTTTCGCACGAAGCTAATTTTGTTATGAAGCACGCGCACGTACATTATTCTTGCGTACTGTAACTAACGCACTACTTCTAGGCCGCGGACGCCGGTAGTGTGCGAAGTCGCTTCAGCGCTCACAGAATGGCATTCTAATTTTGAAAATTTATGCCACTAATGTCGTTTTTTCACTATTCTGAATTAACAGTTTCGTGTGCATTTAGGTTTCATGTTGCCGTCAGAGAGGCAGACCTCATATGTGCGAGCCTGTGAGTCGTAATTCTGAAAACAGTACAGCTGCTCGCTAGGCCATTTCGTGGCACAGAAAATCGTGGCTATATATACTGGCAGGGTTACTTCTTGAGTGTAGCGTGTACGTTCATGTTTTAATGGCTCTGCATAGTATCTGGACGTCACGCATGGCTGTTCGCCATGCAGACGTTGATGCTCGCCCTGCAATAGAGTACTTTCGCGAGTCTGTAATTTCATTTCTCGAAATGGAAAAAGTGAAAAAGTGTGTACCCGATTGGGTACACACTTTTGGAAGGCTTGTTGCACTGGAAGGCTTGTTGCACATGAAACAGTTCTAAAATTATGATTTTGTCACTACGTCGTTGACTGTTGTATCAATGCAATAAAGAAAAAAAAAAAGTGTACGTTCATGTTTTAACACGAAAGTGTTTTATTCCGGGGTCCACCAAGACTTCACTGACATTTCCGTCACGGAAATACGTCATAGAACATAATACAAAGAAAGAAACCAGAAGAAAAAGTTCCACAAACATGCAAAATTTGGGAATCGAACCCACGACCTCTCGGTCCGCGACGATAGATCGCCGAGCGTTTAACCCATTGCGCCACAAACGCATTCGCAGAGAGCTACACAGACGCGCCTTATATATCTAACCATAGGAGGCTATGATCTAACACTCCTCCGTGTACCCGCGCTCTTGCTCGGGGCGGTGCCGCCGCCTACGAGCAGAAAAGAGAAGTACTGCATTATGACACTAAAGCCCGGGATACATGGAGCGAACTTTCTCGACGAACTTCACGCGTCAAGTAACGACGCGGCGACACGACGCAGGATGTTTGCTGTGTTGCAATACATGCGGCGAACGCCGCCGCGCGTTGGCCGCCGTGTTGGCGGCGGTCCCGGCCGCCCGCTTCGAACTGAATTTGGCGTTGTCCTTGTAGAATTCACTTAGTTGGAAGCAAATGACTGCGTAAACGGCTTTCGCTTAGTCTCAGGCCGCTTCGACGACAGAGTATTATGGATAACCTTGAGTAGTTTTCGAGATCGCTTCTCGTTTCGAACGCGTCTAAGCCTAGCGAAAGAAATATCCGATGCCAACGTCATCTATCGGGGAAGTCGGGAGATAGGCATGACGACAGCATGTGGCCTCTGAGATCAGAAGATTTCTGTTGAAGGTTGTTGTAGAGAGCTTGCACTGCTTGTCTGTTTCCTCGCAGATCAGCGGATATGGGATGTACAAATACAACGCGATTCCTGAGAGATCATACTAGGAACTACTCAATCGGTGCAGAGACATGCAGACACGGCAACACCAACGCGATTGCAGACGACGCGAAAAGGCGCGCGCGCGCGAAACACCAGCATGCATTGCGACCGGAACTAGTGCCTCCTGATTGGCTGTCGTCCACCGCTGCGCGCTAGACGCTTCCGGCGGCCGCGTTCGCCCGACGAAAATGTTTGGACAGGCAGATCGGCTGCGGACGGCAAATTTCTTGACGCCGGCCGTCGGACGTTCGCCGCCCGACGAAGTTCTTCGCTCGGACGCCGGTTATTCGCTCCATGTATTCCGGCCTTAACGCGCACCGACAGTGAACGCTTCGGTGGTCTCAGCACTACGACGCCTCGATGCCAGCATTCGAAGGGACGCTGGCATCAAGAAGCACTACCAACGCCACCTAGGTGGCGTTCACCGTACTCAGCACAGCGGAGCGTGGCCTCCGCAATTAGCTCTGAAAATGTTTCTGAAGTTGATCGCGGAGGCTGCAATTACGACGCGCTGTACGCGCTGATTTGACTCGGTGACGATTCAGTTACGTGCTTTGTCTTGCGCGTTGTATTAGTGTGTCAGTTACGTGCTTCGTCTTTCGCGTTGTGCTAGCGTGTGCAGCGTAGTGCAGCTTCCATATGCACGACGGTTGCTCATGGTCATCGACGTTGGTAGTCGTGATGGAGGAGACGTGCCACCAGGCGTCAGCGTGGGTGCATCAACGCCTAAGGGCGCTTTAGCCACAAAACACCAATAGACATTATATATCAATGTGCAATAAACATTACACTACTTCTGTGAAGACACGTTTCACTTTCGTGTTCTATACCGATTCCTATATAAGAGGGATCAACCACATTTTTTTCCAAGTTCCGAATCCGATGTTTCTCTCAAATGTTTGTGTTTATCTATGTCATGGTTTGTCTGGTCTCGTTCACTTGTTTCACAGAATTTGACTTATTCTTGTGCGTATATTTCGGAATTTGACCCGCCGCTTCTAGATATAAAATTATCCACGCAATTTGACCTGATACTTTTTTATACTCCCGGTGCAGCTCGAAAACCTCCGTCCAGCCCGAAATAAAAAATAAAAATGACCGAAAAAAAAATAAAAATGACCGAAAAAAAAACTCCCCTGGCACCACGCAAAAATTCCGTCCCCACGGAGTAAAAATTATACTCCGATCATGCGGAGCATAATAAACTCCCAACCGGGGGGTCGCTAGAGGACAAGCAGTATACTCCCACCTGAGAGTTATTTCCGTTTACAGTGTGCAGGGCCTATTCAGTTGGAACCAATTTTGTAACTATAGTACCATGCAGTATCAAGCAGCAGCGTAGCCAGGGGGGGGGGGGGGGGGAGGGGGTGGCTGATAGGGCTTCAGCCCCCCCCCCCCCCCACCCCGAAATTTTTTTCGTGCCGGCATGCACCGCCGACCAAAACTACCACCGACGCCGGGAATCATTCTGGATTCTGTCTACAATGTCTTTTTCACGCTCGAAATGACATTTCGGCACGAACATCGCGAATACGGGCTGGATTTCGTGGCAACGCCCTTGCACCTGGAGCCACATAACGCATGGAGCCCCATCCGAGCACAAACTTTCAAGGGCTTTTCGATAGCGAGCGGACGCGTTGCGGCATCTCGCCGCGGCCGCGGAATCAACGGAGCGCGTGGATTTCAATTACGAAACTTTATGGGTATAAAGTTCTGATAAACTTTTGACGCGAAAGCTGCGCTGACATTTCCAAAGGCGTGCTTTAAAAGATTTTCAATTCTGGAACTTTATGGCTTTAATGTTCTTATAAACTTGGGCCAACATGCGTGCACTGGAGCCCTCGTGTGCAAGCCGTTCCAGAAATGAAAGCACGCGCTCGCAATCTTCCACACAGACGAAAATACTAAATATCACCGTGACTGTGAGCTAGCAGCTGATAAATTTCTCCAAACATTTTCAGGAAGTGCGCCCAGGGCAGGCAAAGTAAAATAAGAGAAAGATGTCACAGTTTCGCCCTAAGGGCGAAGCAATGAATGCGATAGCAACACATCAATGTCATACGAAGTAAGGTGAGCGGCTTTGGTAGCAATATGAATTGTAGTAAACATGATCTGATTAAGTAAGCAGGTGTGCTGCGGCGTAAGTAGACCGACATGAAGAGAGACTCGATGACCACGAGAAGGCGCGTGTGAAACGGTGGTGTTGATGAGAAGCGCTTCCCGTGGGCAGCGCGTGTGAAGGGACACACCTGTAGCGCTGCACTGCCGACCCGGGCAGCATTGCATGTGTAGCATGCGTTGGAAAATGTGGCCCGACTATTACTAACTGATTGAACAAGCGTGGTGTGAGCGCGCACAAACAAACATGAATAGACCACACTGAATGACTGCAGACGTCGACTGTCAAAACGCTGGCAGCAAGCGCATACGCCGCAGCAACGGGCGAAGGTACGTGCGGTCTATCGCTTCAACGGAAACTGAGCGGCGAATGCACGGCGCATAAAGGTCAGAGCCGTGTGGAGATAAGCGACGGTGCGAGCGAGCGACGAGCGCGGTTGTTGGCAGAGTAGAAGTGCGCCTCCCCCCCCCCCCCCCGCGCTCCCTCCGGCGCTGGCTTCCCGCTTCCTTGCTTGCGCGTGGGAGATTGAGTGCGTTCGCTCTCCGTGATAGCGCGCGCCCCCGCACGCTTCCGCTCGGGCATACGGCGCGCGGCGAAGATTTTATCTATAGGGAACCTCACGGCGACGGCGACGCCGACGGCAGAAATCCGGTTGAAGTGTCCATATAATTGCTATCGCAATAAAACAGAAGAAAGTTCGCGGCCTATTACTGCGACAGTTCTTTTTTGCGGGCGACAACGTCTGGCTCTCCATGGCCATAGGGACAGTGGTCCTATGGATTAAAGCAAAGCCCCGGCTGGAAATACTGGTATTTTCAAAGCGCTTCTCCGCATGCAAGCTGATTGTGGAGGTACATATCTGAAGAACCATGTGGAAAGTTTCCCCAGTAATGCCTCGTATTTAAGCTCGGATGTACAAAACCAAATGATAGAAATTTGTGGTGAAATTATCAAAGAAAGCCTAGATGCAAAAGTAAACGCTGCAGCTACTTCTCCGTACTTGCTCACGAAACGACGGACATCGCTGGAATCGAACAGTCTGCTGTTTGTGCAAGGCACCTAAACAAGGATGCCAACGCCATCGAGGAAGTGCTTTAGGTTTTAGCACCGGAATAGATGCTCTCGATCATTGCGACTGCAGGCTCTATATAAATGTGTACAAACTGCTGCAGATTCTAGTCACCCTTCCAGTGACCACTGCCAGCGCAGAGAGAATATTTTTTAACAAGAGTTTACTAAAAAACTACTTGCGCTCTACAATGTCTGTGGAACGCATGGTTAGGCTGGCGCTTCTATACACCCACAGAGACGTCGGCATCAACGTGTCCGAAGTCATTGACCGCTTCGCTCAACTTCCCCGCCGAGAGAAGTTTGTCCTTTAGATAGCGAAGCAGCAAAAATCAATGGAAGTAAAAAGCTCTGTTCATTCAGGTCCATAAGCTCGTAATTATGAAAACGTATGACTGTTTGTTAGCTTTTAAAACCGCAGAAATTTTAGCCGTTTATTCGAGCAGTTAGCATCATGATCAAAATTATCATGCGAATACGAAAATTACGAGGACATCGATAACCAATTTTGACCGACCTTGCTCATTGAAAGCCCGGCCCACACGGCGTTTGCCAAAAACACACTCCTATATTGGGTAATTCAACTTGCCGCATTATCTGTGGCTTTCGTTTGTCCTTTTCTTTTCTTTTTAGCTACCTGCTTTTACTTCTTTTTTGAAACGAAGCAATACCCTCCTTTAATTTTGGGTGTAGAACAATTATTGCCGCTGTGCAGGCAGTTAGATTACACATTTTCGTACTGATTTCTGCATTATTCCTCTATTATTATACCCAGATGGCGCTGTCGCGACCACCGCATGGCCCGAGTACATATCACGATTTCTGCGATCATAGTTTTGCTCTTGCCTAGATCGTCTGTGTTTCTGTGCGCAAGGTTTACCATCTGTGACTGCGCAACCTGTTTATTTGTCTTGTTTGACGCATTATATACAGCGACGTTTGCTTAAATACGTAGATTTATTGGAGACTTAGACATATATTTAAATATCTTGTTGCGAGGTTTTGTGTATACAAGCAGTGAACTTTGTTTCCAGCGACTCTTTTTTTTTTCCCCTTTAGCGAGTTGTATCTGGCATTTGTATATTCCATTCTATCTTCGCATTTCTAATGTATATATTTCAGAACTCCTGCTTTTATATGTACTCACTGTTGCGACTATAATTTCGGTTCAATTACTCACAATACACAACCGGTAATTGCTGCTCCTACGCAATCCATTGCAACTAAGGACAACGTCATTGAGGTTTTTTTTTTTTTCCTGGGCCTTGCATATGTGTAAAAATGTAAACAAGGTTCTTGAATGACAAAGATTCATCAAAATATTTGTACTCAACTTGTTAATTTCATGGCCTTTACGTTTTTCATATCAGCTGCATGCACTGCCTTGCTGGTTTCGAACTGATATAGTTCTAAAGTTTGTGCGATATTTTCTTTACTTATTAAATAGACAAAAAAAAAACCGGCAGCCTTGGTATCAGTTATTTCTGCCACAATCTTTGGGACATACGAATATATTCTATTATGAGAAAATAGAGATTTTACTTGACAGTGCGTAGCAGTTCAATAATTCGTTTGCAGCATCTAATATACAATGGCATTGACAATCCAGTTATTATTCATGTATTTGATCCCTCGACAAGTTCTATAAGGAGGAGGCCGCGCTGCAACCTGAGCCCCCCCCCCCCCCCCCCCCCGAACAAAATTTCTGGCTACGCCACTGGTTTCATGGTATACCAGTTTCAAGGTGTGCGGCAAAAAAAGCCTTGGCGTCATAGCTATATTCCTGCCGCACTGCAAATATATGCAGTGCTCGAGGACACCAAATGATTTTACTGATTTTGACCCTGTATATTTCGTAATTGGTTCTAGTTACAAAATTGGTTCCAATTCAATAAGTCATGCATGTTGACAGGCTCTAATTCCGCCATTACAACATGGGCCCTAAAGCGATTAATAAAAAAGATAATTAGGGAAATTGTTTTCAATTAAATGCTTCTGCACTCGCGAACTATCCAGAATGTAATGTCCACCAGCTAAGGTAACCCAGTTGAAGAAGCGGAATATGCTAATATCTGCGACAAGGGGCTTTTTAAAAAAATGGACATAAGAAAAAGCACCCGGCATACGTGACATACATAAAAAGAAAGAGAAAACCTAAATATGAACACCGGCAAAAGACGATGGCCGCGAACAAGCCGTGCTGTTGCCGTCGTGGAGAAGTCGGTGATGTTCGACAGCGCGAACGTAGACAAAGGACGGCGAAAGAGGCGACAAACGAGGACAAGCGCGGACTGCAAACTTAGGCCCTAAGAGCGAAGGTGCTTTTCAGTAGCGCACTCAGGATATCTCTGCCAGTTGGGGGGTTTGACAGTTTGCCAATACCATCTAAACAGCACTAATTTCAATTTCTTCACGGGAAATTGTCAAAAAATGCGCTTTTTGCTCAAGTTTGCGAGTGTGCAGACGATTGCGCGTCTTAAATGTTAGTTGCAGTACTCAAAAAAAAAAAAAAAAAAGGGGGGGGGGGATTAACTCGTCGATCAACAGCAACTAGCTTGGCCGCATACCTTAGCGGGGAAGTCGTCAGCCCGTACGTGTGTCGGCCGAACGCGGCCACGGCGATTTAACCGGCCGTCATGACGTCAGCCCGGTTTCGACTGCCGACCGCCATGCCGATGGTCGGCAAACGGGCTGGCCGTTTTCAAAAGCCAAGCCCGGCCCGACCAAAATGGCCGACATCGAGCCGTCTACCTTTTAACTGACCATGGACTTCGGCCCGACCTTCCGCCGAGCTTATTTTTCTTGCTTGGTACGTTCTGCCAGTTTAAAAGGACACTAAACTACTCTTGCAACATAAAGATAATGTACCTTTATTATTGGTAATCTCAATATATGGATATGTCAGAAATATTCCTAATGCCTAGAAGAAACGTGCCATAGAAGTGTAAGCAATATTTGTGGTTTGCTGGGGTATAGCAAACGCCGTGCAATAGGCACTGCTATGTCCGTAAATAATGTAAATAGTATATGTTCCCATGATGTCCCTCGTTGATATGCAAGGGTTGTCCGCTAGGACATGAAAAATGCTGCCAGACGATCGTGAAGGGACATCCGCTACCTGGACGTATTCGACAGGCCCATAACATATATGCATGTCCTGGGGTGGTATTCTGTAAGAATTCTAGTGACTGTCCATTTCGGCTGTCGCAATTGGCTTCCGCTTCACGAGCGCGAAGGTGCCACCCAGTCTCCTTAGCGCTCGGGAGCCAATGACGACAGCCGAAGTAGACAGTCCACTAGGTGAATTCTTACAGAATACTATAGTGCCTAGAATATTGTATATTCTAGGCACTATAGCTGGCACTATAGCTACTAGGCACTATAGCAATATAGGCACTATAGCACTATAGGCACTTTAGCTACTGATGCATCGGCGCACCGGCGCACGTTGCGCGAATCACGCGCTTGCTATGAGCACACTGCGAGTACTACCAGAGTCTTTAAAAAAAGCATCAAAGTACTCTGATACTACGATGCTAATCTTGCCAAACAGTAGTACAAGGCTTAGGGCTAATCTTACTATTTTCGCACCGTTTTTACCTAACGAACATCACGTTTCGTTTTCGACCATGTATAATATTCGCCAGAACTAGCGACGATCGATAACACAGTACAACCCAGCAGGCAACGTTGAGCAAAATGGCGCCGAACATGGATTTTCGTGCGGTCCCGCTCGTAAGTTGCTTCTTTTTGTTCCATGGTAGAACGGAATTAATAGCAACCTTGAGCGTTAATTTAGTTGCACTAGAGTCTATAAATGTACGTTTAGGGCAGCTTAATGCTTCGAGGTTTTCTTCTAATGCTGTGTGGTTTGCTAATAGCGTTTGACGTTTCCCAAAAGTTGTGGCGCGGTGCGCTTCATGTAAACACTCGCTCGTTCATTTCGATACCTTACGATTTCACTTGTATTGCGAAAACCGTGTCGAATGTTTTCTCACCACATCCTGTACAGCTTTGTCAGGACATCAGTATGAATGTCAGCAGCACTGGTGTTTCAAAGTGGTGTAGTAATAACTAAACCCAAACGTCTACGGTCCTGAAAAGCTATTCGTTCAGCTGAGTTCATTCAGCTGATGTTTGATAAGGGGGTATTTCGCTCTATCCGAAACCGCGCAACAGTTAATAGCTTGAAGCTGCAACGAGTTGTTCTCTCGCATCTGGGCTTAATTTATCAACTCTGATCACAGATTGCCCTGAGCCGTCTGCTATCAACTCTACATTCGTCATAAACTAACGTTTGTGAACTCGAGAAAGCTTTGCCCAGTAAGAGATCTGTGATTGGCAATGGTAAACATGTATTGTTACAATCGTTCGGTGGGTGGACTATGCTAGAGAACACTGTTCCCTTATTTACCCTTGCATGAGTGCGGCTACTGCTATGAGATTTCTTTCTTTCTTTTGTTTTCTTTTGTTTTTGGCGAGCTGAGCATACTGCGTCAGTCGCATTCTGACAGTGAGGATGGCACTACAACGTTCTGTATATTGCAACTGTTGTCGTGCAGGTATGACTCCTTGGGCACTGCTCTGTGACTGGTTGCCAAGCGCAACTCTTTCTTCTCGACGGTCTGGCACCGTGTGATGGCCGTCGCCATGCCAGGCATAGTTCCAGAAATAGTTCAAGAACCAGGTGGAAGAGTAAAGGTGCGCGACACGCCATGTTCATCTTTTGTCTGGATCACTCTATGACCCGCCCGCAGATCATCGTTAGATAATGTGGGGCACCTGAACTTGCTCATCTGCTTTCCTGGGTTGCACTCCCCAAAATGTGGATTTTATTGCGCTTTTTCATCCTATATTTCATTACTACGAACCTTTTTTTTTTTTTTATTGCCTATGTTGCTGTGTTTTACTAGACAAAACAGATTAACACAGTTACAGAATGAACAAACAGCTACAAGAAGAATGATCACCGACAAAAATACACCAATACATAATCAGAAATGTGGCTAGGTAGGTCATTAGAGAATGCTTCAAGTGTTACAAGCTGTGAAGTGCACTCGTCAAGGCTGTTCCTCAATTCTATGGTGGGAGTATAAAAAAGAACTTAAAAGGTAATCCAGGCGACATATTAACAGCTTGATGTCTAAGGGGCAAGTGTATTGCATTTGCAAGACAAGGTCATCGATGAGTGTGATGGGTGTATCAGTCAGGGATGATCCATGTTTGTGGGGTGTGACGTACATCTATGCTTCAAGCATTGAAGTGACGAATGGTGAGCTTATGTGAAACGTTGTAGTCATTAGCTGATAAATGAACCAGGTAGTCTTCTTTGGGATGGATTCGAGCTTGTCAATATTACAAGTGGCGTGAGTGTGACTAACGTCTTGTTCCATCATGCTCTGTGCCCTAGAGAGCCGTAAATTTCTGGATATCAGTACATAGAGAAGAAAAAGAGAGTCGCAGGACAAAGATTACTGACATTGGTAGTAAACAACTGTTTTTGTTGGTGGCTCCAGAGCTCAAAAGTGCAGTCACAGAACTTGACATATGTATTGGAATAGTATGGCCAAGCAGTGTTGAAACAAGACCACTCATTTGGTACAGTTTACTGAGACATCATTGCAGGTTGTGGGTGACTTGCTTAGGTTATCTGTGTGCCTTTTAATTTATTTAATTTGTTTTATGTTCTTTTTAATGCTCAGGGATTGACGATTGTCAAGCCCATTGTGTATGGTAATGTTGCCCGTTACTTTGGGAAGAAACGAGAGGAAGATGGCCACACACATCAATGGACTGTTTACCTGAAGCCATACAAGAATGAGGTATGGGCACCATCATCATTTATATGAAAACCTGAGAGTTGCTTATATAACCTTTGAGATAATGGGGTTCGTGATACGTGCTGCACTGTACCCAGACACATGAAGTGAGCCACATTGTCTGTTTGAAGCAAGAAAAATCAGGCGTCCCGAAATGCGTGATTTATGTTGGTTATAACCGGAGATTTGAAGAAAAAAGGCAATGAAGACACAGAAAGCATAGGAAAAATTATGTTTGTGATCGAAAAATGTAGGAATCATAATGACAAGGGCAACGAATGTGGTTAATAGGACAGCTTGCCACAGGCAGAGACCGAACCCGCATCTTCCGCATTATGTGTGCAATGCTTTACTAATTAAGCTACCGCAGCAGCTCTCCTCCTGTCCGCTTTCTTGGGTGTCAGTGTATACATACAAGATTAGCCCTGGGAGTGTTGTACCCCTCACAACCATGGCGGCAGATGTGGAACATCCTTTAAGCCGCAAGCAGTGCTCAGTATGTGAACTTAGGAGCGTGCAACTGGCCAATCAAACCGTATGCTACCTCATGGCATCAAGACGGCTTCCAAAGTAGAGGCCCTTGCTATGCAATGAGTGAGAAGAATGATTGGCTCAGTGGCTATGGTGTTGCATGGCTGAGCACAAAGTTGCGGATTCTGTTCCCATCTGCAGAGGCTGCATTTCCGAAATGCAAAAAAAAACAAAAAACACTTGTTTCATGCTTTGGGTGCAAGAAACCCGGCAGGTCAAAATTAATCCAATCAGTGCCAACCTTTATTTTTTTTTCTCTCTTTCTTTTTATAACTTTTTTTCCCCAGATAAGCCCCCAGAATTTCCCGAATTTTTTATGACTGATTCATTTTAAACAAATTTCACCCGTGGACCATTGCAATACCATTGCAATGCAATATCAGCATCTCATTTGTTATTTTCTATGGACTCTTACTGTTACTTATTTTTTCATGTTCTTGAGTTGTGGGCAGGCAACACCACAGAAACGTGTATATAAAGTGCAATATTTCTTGGAACGGAAGTTAAGTGTGCTTTTGTTGCCATATAGACTCGTGTAAGGGCCGCACTTCTTTTTCACAATTTTGATGAGGTGCAGTCCTTACACGGGACAGAACCTTTTTGATAAAGTGGTGCTGGCGCAGTCGGCGACTGGTGCAAACCTGGATCTCCGGATGTACCATTGCATCAGAAGTCAACACACAGCTCTCACCATCTAGTAGCGATATGCTGAAGTTCCCAACATGCGAAAATTCGCTGATACGTATGCACAGCATCGGGCCACCAAATGCGATTGCTTCTCCTTTGGAAACTTTTTTGTTTAATTTTGGTCTGCCAAATTGGGCATGCGGCCCTTAACACGGGTGCACCCCTTACACGAGCCTATACGGTATCTTCCGTGTGACGCATTATTGCTGGCACGGTGTGGTAAATAAATCACAGAGGTGCCAGCGGCAAAGCATTTTGTAGAGCCGTGTCTATGCGAGAGAAGTCACCACAGGCTCTAAATATTCCTCGCAGTCGTTAGTACTAAGTTGAAGCAACAAACACCGACTTGCTAGAGCTTTTCAGGTATAATTGTTTGCTTAGGTAAAGAAACATCCAAAAGCACCACAATGCTGGCATGAAAATGGTGGCTGTCATAGCTGCAGCTGCTTTACTTTGTGCCACTATTTCAAAAACCTGAGGGAATCGGACTTCCGCTTCACTTCTGCTAGCTGTACCCTCAAAAAATTTGTTTTCTGGCAAGTTGGTGCCATATAATAATGCAGCATTCACACTAAAATGAGGAAATTACTGCTACTCGTTCATGACACTCGGTAGACAAAAAGAAATCCCAGGATGAGCGAGACTCATGATTGCCATGTTTTGAAGGAAACGCCTGGACGAGTGAGACGTGTTCTTGGTACGAAAAGCGTTATTCTGGTGCCGTTCATGACTACGTCCCTTATATAACACATTGTGCAGTTTTGGCATGTTAAACCCCACAAACGAGTGTAATTGGCACCATTATAATGTTTACCAGCAGCTTCCTCTGTGCCTGGTAACGAATAGCTTATGCTAATTTCATGTGTTACAACAAAAAGTCACAAATTTGATGTATTTTTCAAGTTGCACGTATTTGTTCCTACAGGACATGTCCACTTATGTAAAGAAGGTACACTTCAAGCTCCATGAAAGCTATCCAAATCAGAACAGGGGTAAGTGGTTCTTCATAGTTTTGTATACTGCACTCAAGGAATATGTCAGACAAATAAAGCCTGAGAAAATATAGTATTGCTGCTAGCTAGTGGAGAGCCATGCAGTTCTTAATTCGGAGATACCTTGAGGAAGCTAGCTGCATGACTTGTATGCCTATGCTGTGAGCTTAACAAGAATATTTTGTGCTTACTTCTAGGTTGGAACTAACTAAAGCGCTTAGTAGGAAAGTGCATGTAAGATTGTTATATTCAAGTCTGCATGAGTTTCATTTTCAATTTTCTAATCAGTATGTATGGTGGTGTCACTGCTTAAAAGAAATGGAAAATATCACTCAGATTGCCACGTTCTGAGTCACAAAAATGTTTTCTCGAATTGTTGGAAGAAAGTTTGGAAATCTACAAGGGGGGGGGGGGGGGGAGTGATTTGCTAAACTTTTGCTGTTTGTCAGGCCTCTTAAAAGCTCATCGTAAGGGCAGCTGAGTCATTGCCAAGTCAGGTTTGCCATGCCCCGGCAATGTGCACTAGTGGAGTTTCCAAGTG
The DNA here is from genome assembly GCF_013339745.2 of Dermacentor silvarum. Lineage (NCBI taxonomy): Eukaryota > Metazoa > Arthropoda > Arachnida > Ixodida > Ixodidae > Dermacentor > Dermacentor silvarum. The sequence continues at coordinate 181,010,781 of NC_051156.1, forward strand.
AGTCCTTGCAGGCAAGCAGATAGCCACCTCAAAGGAGGCCAAATAAGCAGTGTGGAAGTTCCAGAAATAGCTTAGACAAGAGAAAAAAAAAAGGTGTATATTTATATATTAAAATGCCTCCCTCACCAGATTTGGCTTTACAAGAGACAGCACCTGCCATGTCACAGGTTCTGCCTCCAGAGCGCATGTAGCTGACAGAAACACTAGCAACAACGGGATTCCCATGAAGTGCAAAGCGCACAAAACCACCTGTGGAAATCTGCTGGGTTCATGACAGGAAATAAGGTCATAGCTTCTATATGAAAGAATGCAGGGGGTAGAAATGTCGCTTGTGGACTCTGTTTGAGGCAATGGGAGAGTGCCTCTGCTGCAGGGAGTGTGGCCTGCACTCTGACATCATCACCTTGCAACATTTAATTTTCTCTCTCGCCACTATTAACGCGGTGGCGACAAGGGTCCCGTGTCGCAGAAAATCCGGTGTCGACGCCGGCGTCCGCGGCTGAGAAAATTGGCCCGAGCCACCCCGACCACGCACGTCCTCCGCATGTGGCAGAGTTGTTAGTAAACTAATGGAATTTCTCGAAGTAAAATTCGTCAGAAAAATAGTAAAGTACGACTTAACCACAACATACAGACATGATAGTGTCTGATTGTAATTTGAATGCACGAGAAAACATAATTCTGTTACGAGGAAACTCAAACACACACCCCTTTTCCAGTATTTCTACAATACAACAGTGGCGCACCCAGGTATGTTACTTGCAAAAACACCATCCAGACGGTGCTCGCCTCCTCGGCAGGTCAAACTGGGACTTAGCCTGCCTAATGCGTCTTGGACACACGTGTGCCTTGGGGCAACAGCAAACAATTAATAAAATTATTTAAAAAAGGTCCTAGGGGCTTCACATTCTGATATAAGACGGCTTATATTGCTCCTGTAAAAATGTCTTCCCAGCAATGCATTTGTGTTTAAAAGTGAAGCTCACTTAAAGGTCCTAGTAGCTTGGCCTTTGTAAGCTGGCTTTCCCACATGTGTTGCAGTGAAGCCTACTCATAAAGAAAAGTGCAATGTGAACGAGGCCTGATGATGGAGATTTCCACGGGAAGCTTAAGCATCCTCCAATTTTTACTGACGTTTATTTTATGTATTAATTATTGTTTAAAAGCTCTTCCTGTAGAATAATCCTCTTTGTAGTGCAAGGAAACTTTGGTTCAAGATGCTACTGTTCAACGGGTGCTGTGCTACTAATGAGTGAACAATAAAGAAGAGTCTCACGAACTGAGAGGAATTGAGTCACAAAGTGGCACTGACTCACCACCGAGCAGTCGAGCAGCGACCTTGTTTCCATAAGGACAATTCACTTGATTGCTAACAGTTACCAAATGAGAATTCATAAACAGTCTTTTGGAATATACACACAGAACATGCAACACACGTGCCACAGTGGCTCTGTGGCTATGGAATTCTGTCGCACAGCGTAAGGTTATTGGTTCAACTCCCAGCAGCAGTAGGATATTCCTGTGGGAGCATAATTCAAAGACAATCATTCACCGAGGTATTGGTGAACAGGAAAAAAGCCCCACGGTAATGATAAATAACCTAGAACATTCCACTGTGCCCTCTCTCATAGCCATAACTGCTAGCTCTCCTGACTTTTCTGTAAAGTTTCCAAACGATAAATTCTGTTCTTGAAAAAACAAAAAAATTTGCAAGTGGGTTGGAAAGTGGCGTGGCGCAGTATTGTATAAAGTGCTTGAAAAAAGAAAGTCGCAGTCTTGCCTGAAAGGCGAAGCATTGATTGCGATAGCAAACTAGTTGACCGCTATATGAAGTAAGGATAGTATTTTTATCGGCCATATAAGCTTGTAAACATTCGCTTACTAACTAAATTAACAAGCATGAACACTTCTCACTCAATGACCGCGCACACTCGCTGTCAAAACGCTGGAGTGAGAAAGTGCTGGAGCAGCAGTGAGCGAATTGGCATTCGTGCTGCCTCTCGCTTTAACACGAACTAAGCGGTGAAAAAACAGCGTGCACGAAGCTATCGGCACTCTGTCCCCATCACAGATTGCTTTCAAGATAGGGCCCGGGCGGCCGTGCGCTGTCACCCCATGCATAGCCACTACTGGGGTAGAACCCTCCCCCCTGGTACCTTGTGAGCGATAAAAGACGGTACGGTTTCATCCCTCATTCCTCCCTTGCGTGCGCGCGATTGAGCTGCTATTGTCGGCTCACCCTCACACACTTTCACTTGCACATACAGCATACGGCGCGCGGCGACGATGTTACTGTGCTTGGACTTTATACGAAACACGGCGGTGATGGCAGGAATGTGCCTGGAGTGTCCATATAACTGCTATCACGATAAAAAAAAAAACTGCAAAGCTTGCACTACGCCGCGCAAAGCTCGTGACACAGCAATGCTGGCCGGTCGATTGCGTCATAACCTAAGAGATACCTGGCATAACCAAGCTCAACTCGGGCATAGCCAAGGCTGAACCTAGCTGCTACAAAGTTCAACCTAGATACAACCAAGTTCAACCTCGACATGCTAAGTTCAACCTCGACATGCCATCACCTAGTTCCCCTTGCAATGTGTAGGGCAGATAGCTGGCAGCCTGGTAGAGTTATAGAATGGGTGCCAGGAGAAGGGAACTGTAGTCGAGGACGGCAGAGAACAGGCCATCACTGACCCCATATTTCTGGCTATTGTAACACATCCCAAAGGCCTTTTTTTTTTCAGTATTGTCTGCTTAGTGGCACCATGTGCTACCTGCGTTTCATGCTCTTTTGTGTTACACGAGTATGTCTTACTCTTTTAGAGTGAAAGTTCTACTACGCCATGTCTCACAAGGTCATCACATTGCAATGACCTTGAGCCACCGGAGCACAAGTGTGGCAGGTGTGACATTGCACCACGTGATCCGCTGCGGAGAGGCATCGCAGCTCTCGGAAGCTCGCTGCTGTTGTACCACGTAACTAGGCGAGGGTTTAATGACTGCTTCGCTGGTGCTTGGTGACTCAGTCTCGCCATGGATGGCGCGCCGGCTGGGCCGTCTGTGCGTTCTGTGCGTACGCTACAGCGCAAGCGATAAGCTGAATCCACTCATCCAGTAGGTGTAGCTAGACGGCAGGCTGTAAAATTTCAAGCAAAGGCAAAGTTGCCTGCCGAAACACCGGAGCAAAGGGAGGCCAGATTAGCACATTATAGAGAAGCTTACCAAGCGCGGAAGCGTGCATTAATGAAACACTGTGTGCATGGTCTTTGCAAAACCAAGCCAAACAGACTTTTCACTCGTGATAACTAGGTTTTGTTGTGTCCCGAACCGGCCGGGCGCATTTTTTGATTGTTTCCCACCGAGGCAGGCCCTTTCATGAGCGTCGCTCAGACGGCGACAGTGCCAGACACCGACGAGACGGGCAAACACGCGCCCCAACTCAGCAGTGTGCATTCTTTGGGTGCTTCCCCCGATTCCACCCCCTTCATCAGGGGCCGCCTACCTGGTGACGCGGCCAGACACCGGCAGTGACATTCGGACAACGAAGCTCACTTTGAAGCGACCGACTACAACCGCCACCCCTCGTTAGAAGCGGGGATTAGCGTGAAGGCCATTCTACCGACCCTGGCAAGATGACCGGTGGAGGGCAAGAAACTAAGTCACCGACTTTCGTGGAAGGAGTGTCAACCCCCTGTTTCCGGATTGCCTTGTCCTTGCTTCGAAGGTGAAACATTAGAGGCGGAGTTCGGTGAACAATACGACCCCTCTGATTGGTCGCATCAAGGTCATCTGATTCCCTAGCCGGGTCAACTAGGGAAGACCGATGTTTTATAAGGAGACACCATGAGTGCAGTGGTGTGTCCTGACCTATTCCGATATGTGCTCAGACATGTAGTGAGCCGAGACTTTCAAAGTGCTCCCCCATAGAGTGTGCTTCCATATTTGGAGCCACTGTAAATAGTGTAAAATAAACCCCTTTTTTCTCTCGCTCTTACTCCCGGACGTACTCATCCCTTTGGCTGAAGGATCACCGGCCTAAACGCTACCCGAGTCTCAACAAACTGGCAGCAGCGGCGGGATTAATCCCCGACCCGCAACAGTTTACAAGAGTTAAACCCTAGCCTTTCTTTTTTTTTTTTTTATACAACAAAAGCTGTTGTGGGCTCAATCCAATAGCCATTTTAGTGGGCGATGTTGTCCGTCGCAGCTATCACCAGGAATGAGAAGAAAAAAAACCCAGTTCCCGTCGGGATCGAACACGAGCTTTCTGCGCAGGAATCAGATATTCTGTCACTGCGCCTCGCCAGCGCTTGCTAGCTGCTGCGGAAACGTGCCCTATACAGGCATCCTAGTGCTTGGAGTCACATGATGGGAGGTGCGCGCAGCATAGCGTCGATACGTGTGCACTTTGCATTACAGTTGCATAATATTGCACCAGGTGGCATGCCATGTAGCAGTTGCATCATATCGTGTCATTTGTCACGCGATTTGAGATGCGTGCCGCATAGCGTCGATATGTGCTAACTTTGCATTGCAGTTGTGTTATATTCCGCCCGGTGTTACGACACGTAGCAGTTGCATCGTATAGTGCCACATGTCAAGGCATTTGACATGTACGCCACGTAGCTTCGATACATGTGTTTACTCTTCGGTACCCGTTATGGTGCCTCCTTGCAAAGTACGAACCGCTGCTGAAAAAGCAAATTGTTGAGCTACGGACGTGGCTGCAACCAGGCAACGTCGGGCTCAGCAGGCCATTGTGCAGAGAGCAGCTCAGGCTGCAGCTTGCTGTCAACGCTGTGCGGACAGTTCAGCTCGTTGTCGTCAAAACAACGCAAAGAGACTTCGTCGCGATCACCCTCAAGTGCATGCTGCTGAAAATGCGGCCCAACAGCTTCTTTGCAAACAACCTCACATGCATGCAGCTTCGTAACGAAGACCCTCATATGCGTGCAGCAGAAAATGAGGCCTGGGAGCTTCGTTGCTTTGGGAGCTGTTTATGATGGTCTCGTATGGAGCTGCTCCTCCAGCTTCCACTGTGATTGCACTGCATATGCTGTGCTGGCCTGTGAATTTTTTAAATTGTCCGTTTGTTAGCGTTATTATAGCAGCTACACAAAAAAAGAAAAGCAATAAAGGAACAGCAAAACTGCTGAATAGACATAGTAGAGCATCACACTAAGCAAACCTCGTTTCGATGTTTAGCATCAATTGTGTGTTCACTGTTCTTGCCTTTTTTCTATAATAACATTGTCCCTTCACAGGCTAACAACTTAACTGATGCATAAATAGTGCGTAAGGAATCACACAAAGGCGTGTATAGCCTTCATGTTTCAGAAGACAATGTTTAGCCTCACTTTTTTTCTAATGCAGTGGTGACGAAACCGCCATATGAAGTGACAGAAACCGGCTGGGGTGAATTCGAAATTGTCATCAAAATATACTTTATGGATACCACAGAGAGACCGGTGAGTAGAAAGCTTTGTGCAGTATTGAGGGCACATATCGGTGTGTTGCTAGAGGTGTAACTTGACTGTGCTTCTTTGCTTAAAGTTAAAAGGTCCCTGAAACGGTTCAGACAAATTTTGTAGACGCATAGGGTACAGCTACAGTAAAACATTCGCACAACAATTTGTGTGTATCGTCTCATATTAAGAGACCTATGGACGATTACAAGTTACCTTCCTCCCTAGCTATGCCTTTTCTCAACTCGTTCGCCGAGTGATCAGGGCTAAGCTCCGCCTTCACTGGCTCTACGTCATGATAGGATGTCGTGTTATCTACTTCCGTTTTTCGTGGAGCCAGCGTGCGAAGCCTCTCCAACCTCTCCGCCAGCCACCTGGCACTCGATCCCAAGCGAGAGCTTCGAAGTAGCATGCGTTACAAGCATTCTGTTACAGCGCCGAGCGCGTCCGGTATTCAGGTAACCACAGTCGAGCTCGACATTTTGACAGATGGGTGGAAGCGTAAACTAAAGCCCCTCCGTATTACTATTGCTGTGATGACGGAGCTTCAGTCAGCGCAGACGTAAGTCAGCCGAGTGAGCGGCCTGATTTGTCTGCATGGTCCAGCCACCTGGTGGCGCAGAGCTTAACCAGCCAAACAAATAGCTAATATTGCTGTAACCAAGTATAAAACATTTTGAACATCTAGAAAAACATGTTCACAATTACGCTCCTTCCAAAAATTTACACCAGCAGCAAAGTAGAATGCACTTAATTACTGCTATATTAGTTCTGTGTTCGGTTGAGCTCTGTGCCACCAGGTGGCTGCACCGTCCAGGCCGTTCACGTTTGCGCCTCCGCTCATGCCTTGTCTTGCAGAGGGACACGATGTCGCAGTTTGACATGTCGCCGATCGCTACATTTGCAGCCCATAACGCGAGGGTGAACCATGGTGCTCGCGAAAAGACAGATTGAGACCAACACAGACCGCGCAGCTCGCGTCAACATGGAGCATGTTGTAACACAAGCGGACGACACTTGTTGTGTGCCAGAAGTGCTTTCAAGAGTGTAGTGATACACTGTTCTTGTGCATTCTCTTTCTGTAACTTTTTTTTATAGAAAGAAGTTAACTAACATTTCAACTATTACGAACAACATTTGTTTACCATGATGTTGGAAAAATAATCAATGACGTGCCTTGGGCAGCCAATCGGATAGCTAGCCCTACTGACGTGATATGGTCAAATCGCGTCAAATGGTCAGGGGCAGCTTAAAATTCATCCGAGTGGCGTGCTGCATGTAAAGGCGAAAGCCTTTTCGAAGGAAAGAGCAGGCTTCGTCGTCGGGGACGGACAAGCCTTGATACAAAGAGACAATACGTCAGCTCATCTTCAGGGTTTCATTTCTTCTCTTTCTTTTCGTGTCCATGCACCGGATTCCGCGTGCCACGCGCACTCCTTCAAACCTCTTTCTCGTCGGCTTCTATGCGCCGCACCGTGTAGCAGACGACGCTACCACTATACTTGACACGGGCGTTTCAACACTGCAATCGGTAGCGATGTGCCTTTTTAAAACCTTGTAATAAATTACAGGCTTTACGCAGAGCACTTTGATGCGTCAATTAATGATCAGAAGGACCTACCCTAACGACTCAGTACCTTTGTACAACATCGTCAAAATCGTTTCAGGGTCCCTTTAATCCTGTAGGAAGATGCAAGAATATCATGAAACACATAATATACAGATTGTGTGTACTGTGAAAGGTGCTGTATTCAACTGGTCATTTGAAAGTATGGCAAACTTACCCTTGGCGATCAAGCAAAAAATTTTTGCTAGCTTTATAAGTCTCCTTTCTTATGTTCATACTTTTGCTGTACAAGTTTGCCCTGAGAATGTGAAAAAAAAAAGAATGAAATGCAACATGCTAGAATACAAATTAACATTCATACAGATCTTGCTTCAGTAGTTATGTCTTGTTTCAACCATTTCCATGTCATTAGAGTTCCTCTAGTTTCAGCAGAAGATGATTACACATTTCTATACGTACGTAAAATTGTCATAATGCGACAAAATGTGTTGCCGTTTTCGTGAGCGGCCACAGTTGTCAAAAGCTAACGCTTCACCATGCTGTCCCTGGTGATGCCAGCTGCTTATATACATGTCTCATCTCGCTCTACCTTTTCATAGCGAGAGCATGCGAACATCGAAGCAAGGGAGAAATTGTGCACTTCATTGCACAGCACATCTCTTAAGCTAAACACATTAGCTATGGAATATTTCAGTTTCTCTGTATTCTTGCATTCAGGAAACTTTTCTGGCAAGATATGCGAGGGTAGTTAATAGGTTTGTTCAATTCAGAAAAGGTGCACCACACCACAAACGAAAAGGTGCAAGTGTTGCCTATTGTGGTGTGCCTGGCTGCACCCCCTCATTGCAAAGTTCAAGGGTGCGCTGAACCGCGGTGGTGCCTTGCCTTGCACCACGTACAGTCACGGACGGCAGAGCAGCATGCAAACGAGGGCCTAGGTGCAGCGCACTGTGTATATGTGCAGATATGCTAATAAAGTTGGTTGAATCGAATGGATCTGAAGTAAGTGAAATGCAGTGTTACTTTGATTTGCCACCATGTGAGTGCTGGTACAGACTGATTGGACTTGTTATGCAATTGCCAAATATACACCTTTTCACAACCGTGGTAATCCACCCAAATTTCAATTTGCTGCCTTGCATAAATCACAGATAGCGTTTGTAACTTGATGACAACAGTCAATAATTAGAACTAGTTATTTGTCTGTTTAATATTTATGAACTTACACTTATATGGGAAGGAGGACAACAAATCAGAAAGCAATTTTCTGGTGTGGATCTTGAGATTTTGCCCTACGTGTGTTTGTGTGTGTGCTCCATCAAAGTCTTCTCCTTGTGCTCTTCGTGCATATTCAATAATAGCTTTGTCTTGCCACTTTCATTGATGAATTTACCCACCTTGTATATAAATTAGGTGACGGTCTACCACATCTTGAAGCTCTTCCAGAGTGAAACCAACATTATGCTTGGGAAGAAGCAACTTGTGACAGAATCATACGATGAGCTGGTGAGTGGTGAAAATTGTGGGCGTGTGCCTTAATCCACTCAGTAGTGTGTACATTGTCTTTTAGTCAAACTCAAATGGAATGAGCACCTTCTCCACTGTGCAAAATATGTTTGCTGTACGAGAAGTTTGTTATAATTGGACTTACCCTCAAAACTAGCAATCAAGAATTAAACTAATCGCAGAAAAGAAATCTTTACTCCTAAAAATAATGTCCGCAGCACTTACTTACAGAAACTGCCAATGGAGCTTAAAACTACGGAAAGTTGAGCTAGTTGGTAGGGATTCATCGAGAAAGAAGGTAAGGCGTGCAAGCACACCTACTTTCTTTTCCGCCCCAGTGCACCCTTCAAATGATATTCGGCATTTCTGTTGTCTGGGTCTCTTCTCTTTTGTCCGTGTCTGCACGCCTTACCTTTTTTCGCGATGCCAATGAAGGTCTGTTTCTGTAGTGCTAAACCATAATGGCACGTTACAAATTAGTGCAGTGCAGCTGTTGACGTGGCTGTAGGTCGAGACCCTTGCATGTACAAGATGCTTGAGGGAGGCTATGAAGTTTAAGGCACTTGGTGTTGGAGACAACTGGTGTTACAGTTGGCGGTTCACTGATTTCCTGCTCATTCTTATCGTCACTGGAGGCTCTGTGACTAGAATTTGTTGCAAATCTTGAACAATTGCTTTATCGAAGGTGCTCTCAAAGACAGCACCACTGGCAAGTTCTTGAAAGATAGCCTCTTAATTGCGGATATCAATCACTTTTCGCTTCGTTGTAGAAAAGTTCAGACAGTGAAATTCCCTAATCAAATCGAATATGCATGCTATTCGAGAAAAATGGCCTTTGAAGATTGCATATTTTCTTATTTCTGAACAAAGTGAAATATATAAAGTTTGTGTAGAGTTTGTAAGTGAGAAACAACTGCTTTCAGTTATCTGGCACCACACGACAGTGAGACTAATTGAACAAGGGAACAACATGTCACCGCATGCACATGAAGTGTTGTGTTCATTGAAGAAGAGAAACGTGATACAGTCGACTTCTGTTAATTTGACCCTGACGGGACCACCAAAATTGATTGACTTAGTTTGGCGGGTCGAATTTAACAAGATCCATAAAAAAAAAGTTGTCAAAACACACAGCCTATTCTTTTGGCAGTAGTATTTACCAGAGTCTTAACACGCCTCCAAATCAAACGTGTGCCCACTTTTTAGGTGCCCAAGGTAGAAAAATAACATAGAAATTACATTAAGGGACCTAAATAAAGTAGGAATATAATGTGCACCCAATTTTTTAGCAAGAAAAATAGGTGTTGTACAATGGCGGAGGTTTTTAAAGGCAGCTTTGCTGCAGTGCAGATGTGTTATGCGGTAAAGCATGTGAACACCGCGAAGGTGGTTTTGGTTTCATATCCTCTTGGCTCCACGGAGGCAATTTCTGACTCAGTTTTCTTGGAAAAAAAAATGAAATGCATTAGAATTGGCTAAATACCGCAATAAGATGTTGTGAGCTATGATTATTGCTTGAAGGCCTTCCTACGGCAGGCTGAAAAAATTTGGAGGACGCTTAAGCTTTAAGAGTGGAACGCGATAGCATTCAAAGATCCTTGACTGCTTCTCATGCTTCCTGGCAACTGCAACTTATCTAACCGTAATGTTTACCGGGAAACGCTGGCGATGAATGCTAGGCACGAAGGCGCGCTTTCTGGTAGAAACGCAGCCTCTTGCATGGGCCGATCTTCTGTTATTGTTTTGCAGTTTTAATATTTCAGTCTGAAAAGATTTAACATAAAAGGCATGCACTGTCGGTGTTTTGTTTCGTGACACTTGTTTGTAGGCTGTCATTCTCAAAATTGCGAGGAATCACTTTGTAAAGAATGTAAGATAAAGTGTGAGCAAGTTTAGTGGTAAAAGAAATATTTATTGTCTACGGAGGGCCCGCGTGCTTGTGGTTCAGAATGATTTTTCGCCAAACGACGGTCGGTCGGCGCCGACACCGTATTTTTTGCGACACTGCGACACGGGGCCCTTAATGCTTTCGCGTTAATAAAAGTTTTCAACTGGAGATTTCTTGTTGGCCTGCGTTCAACTCATTCACTGTCTCGTAAGCTCCGCCGAGACAGACACTGGCACTAAAGGGGTTGCTATTGGGGTCATCTAGAGGTAAGGCGCGTGCGTGCTAGCTTGCCAAGTTTGAATTTTCCGTATAAGGCCAATGATCGAAATAAGGAAAGTTTGGACCCATAGAAATGCATGGGTGCCGGTGTTGAGTCGGGATCGAAATAACGAAGGTCTGCTATACTACAGCACGGCACACTGTATTTAATGGATACAATGAATTTGCATATAGGCCACTTAAAAGCGAGCAATCTGATTGAATGACTTGAAGTTCTTGAGCACAAGTTATTTGCCCCATGCATTCGCTCAGGAACTTGTGCCTTAGTGCAACAACCGCAGCTGTGGAGCAGCAGAATCATCCAGAGCTATGCTCACTTTCATCGATCTTGATGGCGATGATGGCACATTTAAACTAGATTCATGACCCTCTGATTAAGACGTTGAGCTCGTGGCACGTTTGCGATAGTGCTCAAAAACTGGAAGGTATAAACAGTCCGCGTCCCATTACACAGCTTTGGAGCTCCAGCAATGCTGCAGGACGCTTCTGCAGCTTTAGTCGTAATTGGCATCGAGATATGGGAAGGGGTATGCTTGAGGGACAGACAGAAATACAGTAAATATACTGGTGACGATTATGCTGATGATTATGATGCATTGGCCAGGAAACATTTTAGAGCAACTTGCCTGAGCACAGTGGCTTGTAACGTTTCCTTAGCGTTTCCTTAGTGCCCAGCCTCGGTTCAGAGTTCTTCCTGCTAATTGACTGACGAAAACTTTATTTGGCTTGCAGATATTTTCTGAGCCCACAATGATGATGCAGCAGCTGCTAACAAGCACGAGGCCACTTACGGTGGGCCCATACAAACATGAATTTGACTGTGAGTACGCACCTTTATTTCTTGGGGGTAATGGGGGAAAGGTGGAAGTGTTGTGGAATCAGGTGGAGACTGGTCGTTGGTAAAGGTGGCCTAGTTGTCACACTTATAGTATTGTTGGTGTTGCAGAGTCTAGACTGCATGAGGTCACAGCATAAGTTGGCTGAGTTAATACATGTAAGCAGGAAATCTTTATCAGACATCCCTCATCAATACTTCCTAAATATTACTGACAAGAGTCTGTGAGAGGCAGCATGCTTAAAATTGCACACGGCTTTTAACCTTACATGCAGTGGCTCCAGTGCTAAAAGGTTCCTTTTATAAGTGCTAAATGATAATTAGTTAATGTAAGCAATATGTAAGCATAAGCCTTTCTTCTTTACCATCTGTCCTTTCATCTTTGCTTTTAGAAATATTGTGATATTTAAAAGTCTTCTTTTCCGAATACTCTGTATTTCAGTTCTGTATAGTGAAGCATGATTCCAAGTCCGTTTCATGAGAATCCTTGTGCCATGTTTCAGTCGAAGAGAAGAAGGAGAAGACGCTGCACGCCATCCTCCAAGCAAAGAACAAGATCCGGCTTGAAGTGGCAGACCTCAAGGAACGCCTCAAAGTGGCTAGGGAGACCATCGACAAGTACAAGTCTGAGATCAGCAAGTTGGAGTCACAAGCTGACGTAGATCCTGGTGGAACGACAGCCCCTGGTGCTGCATCCTGACAGTCCTTTGTCATATAAGAGTCTGATGATGTTTCTTGTGAGTGCCAGTGCATGCTATGGACAGGGTGTGTTGGTTGGCTGGAGCCAAACAAGTTGCATTGCGTGGAGAGTGTGAACATTGCAATGCTGTCACATGCTCACGTGACAGTCTCCCTTCCAAGAGGTTCGTAAGCAAAAAAGCATTTGTGCTCCCTCCTTTCGTCACTTAAATGCTTCCATCGTTTTCACCATCTTTTACATCATGAAAAAAAAAAAAGAGCATTGCTTCAGGCATTTATGTGGTTGTAGTTTTACAATTGAGTACATTTGATGCTAATAACCTTGCTTCTAAAGAACATGCAAAGAATTTGGCCAAATATTATTTGAGTGGAAGTGAGCCTTGCACCGTTAGGCTTTGTGTAAATCAGTTGTGGGTATATTGCTGGTACAGTTGCCCGTTTTTATGCTGGTACCTTAACCAGGTATCCTAAGGTATCCACCGAAGTTCAGTTCCTTTCTCTAGCTACATCAGGTACAGTACACCATCAAATGTCAGATGTATGCTAAGGTTACTATACATTGTCAGAGGTCAGGTCTGTGCTGAAGCTAGAGTGCACTGTCGGTGGTCAGGTGAATGCTGTAGCTACATAATTGGATGCTGAAGCTACAGTACATTGCAACGTCGTGCTGAGCGTGGCAGTATGTTGTCAGGTGCAGGCTGATGGTACGCCAAGTAATAGGATTTATTCTGAAAGGACAGTATGTTGTCAGATGCAGGCTGCAGCTATGTCTTCGTCAGAATTTATATCTGTGAAGTCTCTCCATTGAAACTATTTTTGGAGTGGGCTCATGCAATCATCTTTTGATTGCACGAGTCTTGGTGAGCAGCAAGAGAGAGGCTCAACCCTGCATGTAAATCTCACCTGCTGATGCTTCAGAAATAAATATGGAATTCTGATTTCCTGTCACATTTATTGTTGTGTTGTTTTTGACTTGTGGTTCAAGGCAGATTCCATAGAAACTTCCACAGTCTTGACACTAGACCACCTCTGGTTTGTTTTTTAAGAAACATAAGACATTACTGTGTGAAGTCAACAGCAAATTGCTCATTTTAATGTATTTGGCACCATGGGCATCTTTGTTTTGTCTGACGCGTATGTTCAGGTAAGGACCTGAACATAACCGGCACAGAGGGGGTCCCGACTATGTTGTGATTTCAACGACCGCGCTATTTGGAGTGAGGGCCAAAAGATCACAATATTCTGCTCCCATGTTATCACCTTTTTTGTCGTAATTATCGTGACATGTACATTTCCTGGAAGAAAATACTAAAACTGGTTTCTAGAAAAGCTATTACAGTAAATTATTTAGCGTACTTGGAGGCTTGCCAGTATTTTTTTAGTTCGGAGGTCGAGGGCCTTCAAATAACAGTGGCCAGCTCGAGACACATTCGATCCGTCTAGGTCACCACATAATGGGGTCTGATGCTCAATAAAAAATGTCTCAAAGTATATTAATTTTTTAAGTCCTGTAGTGTTTCTCTGAATGTACAATGCCAAAAAAGCAGACATCCCTTATTCCCTCAAGATTTCTGTTTAAAGAATTCCAACTTCAGTGCAGTGATGAAAAGTGAATTTATTTCTGCCTCTGGAAATGGGGGGCAAGGTGGCATCTGCAGCCTTTTAAAGAAATGCATCGCTATGCATAAATTGCGACTACAGGCCACCGAGGCCATTCAGAGTGCTAGCGGATTCGTTGATGTTCTGGAAGACCGAACTTTTTTTTTGTGTGGGTGCATTACCTCCGAATGGCGTCACGATTGACAATAGCAGATGACAGAACTGATCCCTCAGAAAATAAACGAAATGAAAAGCACGGTGTCTAAGCGGAGCCCACATAAAGAAAGACGTGGCAGCGCGAGCGGTGAGAAGGCAGATGGGCTTTGGAATGCAAGGAGATTGGACAATGCACAGCAACTTCAACAAGGCATTGGCGTGCTGGTCTGGGTCACACCTCAGCACCTGGTGTCAGCCAAGTCATCCCGCCCGAGGTGATGGCTAGGTGGAGCGCCGCCGTCGACAGCTAGACTGCCAGGACCAGCACTTGGCTTCTCATCTGGCCGCGCCTCCACGTCACACAGACACCGAGTGGCAGGAGTCCGCGAGCCACATCAGCAAACGTGCCAGTTCGAACATCGCAGACTGGCCACTGGTGGCTATGTTCTGTTTAGTTTGATAAGAACATTCGAAGCCTAATTAGGTTCAGGGACAGCGTGTAGTTTCAGGTTCTGCTCATGCATGTTGTTTTTGGAAGCTTTTTGTAAGAGTGAATCTCCTGCGAGCACTCGTAACGTAGGATTGTAAATGATCTGCTGTGTTTATTGACCTTCTCTTCTGTCAAGTTGTTTGTATCCTGTGTTCGTGTGCTTCCGAGTTAAATTGAAGTTTGTTTCGCTACATTCTCTGCGTCCAACGGTTCAATCTTCCGAGTGGCACGACGGACCAAGTTTTGTGTGACATGTGCCAGCAGGTTAAAAAGGTGCCAGAAATTGAGTTGTTTTCCGTGGAGCTGAAAGTCAAATCAAATAAATGCGGGTAAATCAATGCAGTCAAATCAAATAAACGCTGGGAACCTGCTTTCCAGAAACTCGTAACTTAGTTTCAATGGTGTTCTCGCGTTTTCACAGTGCTGAGTCATGAGTAACAGCCTGTAGCTCAATGTAGACTCTTTGAACTTGCAAGAGCTCCGAGACATCTGCTTTTTTGATGTTGTAATTTCAATTTAAGGTGCTCCGAGGCATGACATTATTTTTTGTAGGGTTTCAAGGTCGAGGACCTTCACTTAACTATGTATGCCGAGTAAAAAATGACACGCCAGTACTCCTTAAAAAGGACAATGTACATAATATGAAATTAAACTGGACTGGTAAATTACGTTTCTGGTGTTCCCGAAATGTGATCTTGCTGATTGGATTTGTCGCAATGCAATAAAACACAAAGATTGACCGACTGAAGTTCCCATATGCTAGTTCCTTAATTGTGATTCTTAGTAGCAAGGATTACACTGTATTACAAAGAAGCAGAGGTCTCAACGTAATCATTCTGGAGAATGATTGTACGAATAAAAACGAGGAAGACATGATAAAATGCCTTGAAATCTGTGACGTCATACTAACGTGACGTTGGGTGGAAGCGCTTTACCAGTCTCGGTGGTTGCTCATCCGTTCGTGCTATAAACATTACGAGATTTAAAGCCTCGGTGCCTCGGATACCTTCTCCGGCAAAGACAACCGACACATTATTTTTCTATTGCGTCAATGAACCGCCAAAATTTTTAGACGGCCTGCATGTTTTGTTTTTATTTTCCTTTTTTTAAAACTGATTCCGACATCCTACTGCCTCACTGACGTGAACATCGCAGGTGCTTCGTGTACGCTTGTCATGAAGGAATTCTTTCCTTCCTCCGTGACGCTTGCATAGACCCCTTCTAGCACCGGCGGTTCTTTGCCTCACGCGGTGTCGGGGATGCTTTTGTAAGTAACAACGTTCTCAAAAAATAAACTACTTAAAAAAAGAAAAAAAAAAAAAATACTCCCCGTCGGGGAATCGAACCCCGGTCTCCCGCGTGACAGGCGGGGATACTGACCACTATACTAACGAGGAGACGAGGAACCGGCGCTTATGTATTGTACTAACCAAAGTGCTGTAGTGTAGGCTTCGTTACACATTATTTTGTTCTGTCTTCTATTTCTGCGAGCTTCGGACACAAAGATAGCGTAAATACTAATAGCTTTTAGATAGCGATATCAAATGTCAAAATAGAAAAGGTGTATGCCGTTTTTATTATTTTTCTTTCAATAAGTAGTCATAGGTGTTCTGTGATGTAATTAGATATGCGAGAACGTCCACTCCGCGCAAAACGTCGGCAAAATATGTTCTCAGAAAACAATAGGAACTCGCGCTACGAAATTTCAACAGTGCGTCGATCGTTTCTCGAGCGATATGAAACTTGGTGGAATAATGCGCGCCTTTTATATCCCTATTAAGTCTGTCTGTAGATCTGTCTGTCTAACCGTATATTCCCCGTGTACTGGAAATTGACTCGGCGATGATATTCGTGACTTTTGCGTGACGTAACCGTAACCTCCAGCGTGCGAATCATCGGAGCAATGGGCGTATGCCGCCCGCTGGCTTTCAGTACGCATTCTGGATAATGAATGCAAGTGATATATCCCCGCCCGAAGGTGATCGACGAAGAATACGACTCCAATTGGGGCACCGCATATTATCATATGCCTTAATGATATGGTGATTAACAGTAGTAGAACAAGGAATATGTCGCTGACGCCACCGTTTCGACAAAGGGACTTCGTCTTCGTCAGGGTAGCAGCTGCTTTCCTTAGCAGCAGCATACAGTGAAGCATGCAGGCAATAACGGATTTTCTAAACACGAAATTAACTATATATACGCATTCCGCGTACCACTTCATGACGCCTAAGAATAATAATAATAATAAAAACAGGCCAGCTTCTACCTTAATTTATATAGTTCTTCCAAAAATTGACGAGGTTTCGATAGAAGAATTGTTTACCGCACAAATCCCAGGCATTTGAAGCGAAAATAGTCAGAAATACTTTGCTGCAAAAAGTACTTCAAGTGCATTCAGCAGAAGCGGAGTTATTGGCAATCAAACACGGCCTCCGCTGTACTCCCGTTGCCACGGTCGGTAGACGCCACGACTTCAGATTTTGGTGCCTACGACGCGCTAAAGGTAAGCCAAACGCAGTTGTCTTCAGGGACAGCTAAACTTGGCTGAGATGGTCGCAGCAGTGTATGCTACCTGCAGGCTATTTCACCAAGCCCGAGGCTTGGTTCAGGGCCCCTTTAACGCAACCCTTGTTGACCATGTCGTTCTTTGACTTCTCGGCCCTGCACAAATGTACATATATTACTGAAGCATCGATTGAAGTGGTCTCAAAATCGATAGCGAGCAAGTGCACCCTGCTGAAGTTTACCTTTCCTTAATGAGGTTAGCCCTTAATCTTAGCTATATTGAACTCTGTTCGACATATGTATACCAGCTACAGACTTTTGGCACCATATGCGTGGGAACCCCTTTTCCGTCAACATATGCCAATATATTTATGGGGTAGCTATAGAATCGGAGCTGTTATCATCACTTCTGACAAAATTTTGTACCTATCTCCGCTACATATAGATGATATATGTATTATATGGGAATACGGCAGGGCTACGCTTAGCACATTCTTTAACCATTTTAACCGATTTCACCATAGCATGATCGAGGCAATTACCATGCACCATTTTCATAGTGAATTAACTTCCTCGATACGATAGTTTACATTGAACTGGGAAAACTGTAAACGACGCTCTGTAGAAAGCCTACGGATAGCCAACGATATTTATGCTATACTGTAGTCATAAAATACGGCTCTCTAAACGAGGAATATTTGTAGGGCAGGCATAACGCATAAGAAATATCTGTAGCGACGACGGCGATTACATTCACCATTTAATATAATCTTAAGGCAACACTAAGTAAAAGAAATTACCCACAAAACGCCTTAAACCACGGCGACGATGACGCGTGTAAATTAGAAATGAGATCTGTATTAGCTATAGAAAGGAGCCTCCGCTAGCCTTTGTAACAAAGTATGTCTATTAACGCGCCGCCAAGACTATGGTGAACTATGGTGAAGGTAGTATAGTGATCGAATATCCACGACAAGGGCTTTCGATAGCGGCCTCAGCACCGGTCGGGATAACGTCCTCATCGACAGTTGTTGCGTCTGCACAACCATTCGTGGCTGCCGACGATTTATTAAACACAAGGGAATAAGAAACATATTAGCAGACAGTAGAGCAGGCGCTGGAACTAAACCTCATTGATTGAAACATGGCCTCCGAGATGTGCGTGCAGCGAATCTTGGAGGCTATGGTTGGAACAAGCACTGACTATAGAGTTCGGCGTTCGCCGCGTGAGGCGCGCTCGTGCCACATCAGTAGTTAAGCGATTGCAGAGCCAGAGTTTCCTCTAGCAATTTCTTGCAGGAAACGTACGCTCTATCATATGGTTTGAGAGTGCAACGGTGTCACGGAAGTGCCAGTGAATAGAGTGCCATCTGAAGAGCAGTGGGAAGACCTGCTGACCAGCGCTGACCCGGAGGACCAGCGACGGCTGGTGGACCGAGCGAAGCGGACAGCCGAGGGCCGTGACATCCCGGACGAATGAAGCCACCCAGCTGAGAGCGACATACACAAGACCGCCGTGATCGCCGGCTCTATCTTTTTAATAAAGTTCGCTTCATCATCATCGTCCGTGTTCCCGAGCTCAGTAGCGTTACGCGACAAGCGAAGAAGTGTCGCGTGTCACGCTGCACGCGTTTCATTCGAATCTGCCTCGTGCAGCTCACTAGCCTCGTCTAGTCACCGGCGGCTTCGGAATCTGTGGCGAAGCTTCGTTCTGCCCCGTCCATTCTTCCTCGACAGCCTTTTCGGTGAGTCTCGAGAAAGCATCCTGATACGAGATCGTGCAGCGGTTCCGAGCACCAGCCTTGCAACGAGAGCGAACGTTCACAGTGTGTTCCGAGTCTGCTTTTCAGTGCCTGTAGGCTTCAGGCAGTAGCATCATGACACAGCTTCGGAACTTTAGCGTTACCTTCAAGTGTCGATTGAACAATGATATCAACGGGCGCACTCTTGGAACTTAAGTTTGTTCGAAGGCTGAAAGGGACACTAAAGCAAAACAATAAACGAACTTGGAATGATAAAGTTTTCTTCGGAAACTCTGCTGCCGTTAATTACACTGCAATAGCTAGGTCAATTTTCAGAAGACAAAATAAACCTCAAAGTTATTATTTTTTTTAATTTCGCGCGGGAACCCCGACGTCAGCAGTTCAATGTGACGTCACGACTTCTAAAGTAATTTTTTGTATTTGGGCCGCATTGGCTCTGTCAATGTTCGCGAAACTTGCCCCATTCAGTCTTGGGCTCCTTTGGAACACAATGTAGTCAAAAAGAATTAACTGGGACCTAGAAGACGCTGTCAAAGTCCATGACGTCACGGTGAGCTAGGGCGGGAACTTCAAGGTGGCGTCGCCACTCGCCTCTGTGTTTTTCGTTTCTTTATTGCTTACCAAGCGGCTTCTCGCGGTAAGAGTGGTGTTTTCGGTATTGTGCAAGGGTAATCCACTGATACAGAAGAAATCATTTTTCCCTTTAGTTTCCCTTGAAGCTTTTAATCCAATTGGCACCTGAAGTAGCACGCGTAAATATGCAAAAAGTGTTTCTATCCACGCATTAAATGCCGGCGTTAAATTTGGATTGTTTCTTTTTCTTTCACAGGTTTGCAGGGACGCAACCATATATAGTGGATGGGTGTCGTGTGAGTATCACTACATATTATTATCATCATTAATACTTTCGCCGATTCATTCTTATACACGCTACATCTTCGTCCGTAGTATAGCACACTGTAGCTCGTAGACGCAGATCGAGACTTTGTAGAGAAAAGGCTTGACGTTTATTTCATTATGCTTAAAAAATTGATCGAGCTGTGTATAGAAATGAGTTGCTATTGCATTAAGATCCGCCTGCGTGTAAAAATGAGTTGCTATTGCATTAATTTACATGGTGACAGGTTGACATGGCCACGCCACATAAAATATACGTCCCACAGGCGAGCACGCAGCTTCACCGAAAGTCCCAGATGCTCCGAACAACCAGACTTACCAGACTACCGTGCATTTGACTGCGTGTATGTCTGTCTTCATAGACCTTCGCTGCCGTACAATATGAGCGCTCCTGCAGTAGGCGCTAGCGATTTGCAAACAATAGGTACCTTAGCAAACCGTGAGGACCCTATAGCAAACAGGCGTGCATTGTGAAATGTCCCGCCTTCTTTGTAGCATCGCTCTTTCGCTACAACTCGACGTTTAAGCTATAAGTGCGTGAGAACATCGCGTATGCAGTCACAACGTTAACGATTTGGAGGAAGGAAAAAGATTAAAGGGCCTCTCACCAGGTCTGGACATTTTGAGCTGACAAGCGCAGTGCATACAATGCGCGCTAACGATCGTGTCAGGTCAAATTTCAAGCTAAACGCCGTTTGCCCTTCTCCTCGTGGGTGCTGCGCTGCTAGCCGTAGAGTCGGCGTATTTCGCACAAGTTCGCATATACGTAATCGCAAGTGCTGTGACGTCGCTCGTAGTGACGCATGACTTCGAGAGTTATTCAAGGCAACATCAGTTATTTGCTTAATCTGTAGCTTCAATAGACGAAATAAAGTTTAGAGAAATAATAAAACATACCAACCGAATGTCTGCGTGTTTTTGCTTTACTTCGCACCGCAGCAAGAGAGATGTACTTCCGTTTCGTCTGCTTGTTCCCACGTCGTGCAGTCACGCGCGCTCACAACGAAATTATGTCATTTTCTACCATGTTCCAGCGCGCCATCATGCATGCTCTGTGATCCGCTTGCGTCTGCTTCAGTGTTCGTGCAGCACTTACTTATACCGCTAGTCAGGTGTTCTCGTGCATAGCGCGCAAAATCCTTCGCTGCGCGACACAAGACAAACGCAACACCTCGCGCTCGAGGCCGTCACCGGAAGTGCGCCGCGCAGCAAAAAATGCGAGAGCACGAGTGCGCAGCTTGCACTAGAGGTGCAAGACTGAAGAAACAGCGTAGCTGGGGGTCGACCAAGGTTTACGAAGTTTTGCTAAGTTTTTGCTATGAATTACTATGTTATGCCACGATCTCACCAAATTTTGCTATTTATTGCTATGTTATGCTAAAATTTTACCGAGTTTTAGACAGGTTGACGTCAAACCACAGTCGATCGTAGACACGGCAGCCGTGACCAAACTCGACGTTGAAGAACTCTCGCTGAAATCGACCGTTCGTGCCATCCATGGGCTTGTAGGTTTGACGCTGGAAGTTACGCATGACATGGTAGCCAGGATCACTTTCTCGGCGCTTGCGATCACTCAGACAAGAGCGTTCCCTGCAAAGGGCGAGGTACTCGGGATCTTCCGCTCTTCGCTGTCTCTTTGACGAAGATTCACCAGCAAGGTATTCCGGGTTTGATCGCAGCCGTTGCATTCGTTCACCAGCAGCGGTGCGACGGGCTTCCCGTCGAGCATCATGTTCCTCGGGGGTTACGTACTTCTTCGGCCAACCCATGTTTTTAGGTGGCGCAAATGATGTGCTCGGCGCAGAGACACTAGGCGATGTGCCGCCGTCGCGGCGTCACGGATATACGAACACCGCGAACGAAGCGGCAAGGTAGATATACCTGGTAGCGAAGCTTCCATAGAAGCCCATACGTTCAGAACATGGTTGCTTACCGGCGGTTCATGGGGCTTAGCGCCATCTGTGTGAGGAGGGAACACTTCCGGCGGAAGAAAAAATAATTTGACGTCATATCCGTCAAAAACAGAAGTGACGTCATTTTGTTTTCATAGGCGCGAAATTTGTTTTCGAAGGCCTGCCATTAGAGCTGTATATTCAAATGCCCCGCCATTCGACTTCATGGGCGTTCCGAGTTTTCAGCGCGAAAAGCGATGCCGGAAAAGATCAGCCGTACGGGTGTCAAAATCGCATCGCTGCACAGAACATACTTTCTTAGGAGGCCGACGAACACTTTGGGCGTAGATTGCGTTGAGTGCTCGTCCTTTCGTCGGACGCCAAGCCTGTCGGCCAGCGCTGTTGCGCGAAAACAGCTAAAGTAAACAAGTATCTGATGGTGGCAACTCACCACTTTCGACTGCACAGGTTAAGAAACAATAAAACTACCCTCGTCACCTAATTCAGACAAACGTCGACATGCAACACAGCACATGTGAGGGGGGTGTATTGTAACAGGTGAACTTTACGAGCGCGCCTTTCCACGCACTCCAAGAGTTGCATGGCATTGCAAGTGATAGCGGCGTCAACGCCCACCGCTATCGATGGGCGCTCTCACGGTGGGCCCTGAAAAAAGGTATATATTGATAATGATCTAGTAAAATACAGTTGTATCTTTTGTCGCCATGCATATATAAAATGAATTAGGAATTTTATTTTCGTTGACTGAATCAAACTGCTTCTCGCTTTAATTTAAAAACGCTTTTTTTCTTTCCCAGTGTTTATTCCCCCCAAACATAGTCGCGCTTCAATCGCTGCTCCCATAACCACCCTTGCTGATGTCGGTGACAATTGGTTCTGAACCGCTTCTCGCCAGAAGCTTCGCAACCATTTGGATCGACCTTGGAAGCGGCGCGCAGTGACGTCATGGCTTTTTTTTTTTCCGCCTACATGACTGTGGAAGCTTGGCGATGTTACGGGAAGCGACAGTGCAGCGTGGCACGGCCGGGCGCAGACATGCCAGGTGGTTGCTAGGCGACGCATAGTGGCGTCAGAGCTAGGCGCAGCGTGGCATGGCTAGAAGCGATGCGGAAGTAGAAGCGGTGACGTCACGACACTTGTGCGAAGCTCCGCGAAGCCAGGCGCCTCTGTGCCAAGTGGCTGCTAGGCAACGCAGAGACGTCATAGCTCGGCGGAGTTTATGCGAACGATTTGTAGCCGAACCTTGAGCTTAAACAGCTACGCTGTTAAAAAGTTGTCGCAGTTTCACCTGAAAGGCGAAACATCAATTGCGATAGCAAATTTGTAGAGAGCTATACGGAGTAATGATAGTAGCTTTATCAGGTGTATAACCTTGGACATGCAGCAGCACCGGCAACACGCAGAACTGTTATCGACGCCGTCGGCGTTTTGCCCGCGTTCGCACAAAATGCGTACGGCTATGGTGACTGCTACCGGAGCCTCTGATATAAAGAGAGAGGTGTTTATTATACATAAGGAAGAGACGCTTAATTCTGCAGCCCATAAGGGAGCACGGCGCAGCGTCGTAGGGGATAGGGGGAGTAGGAGGTAAGGAAAAATAGGCACTTCATGCCGCAGCTAAACGTCGCCTCCCTTCCTTCCCTCCCCCTCCCGCCCCCCTCATCGCCACGCCTTTCGCGCGTCGGAAGAAGGCGCGTTTCTTCTACATATATAGTGATTGTAAAGGAGGAAAGAGACGCCTACTTCTGCAGCCCTTAAGCGAGCACGGCGCAGAACGCGCGTTTTTATTGCGATAGCAATTTATGTAGAAACTCAAAAGCAGATTTATGCCGTCGTCGTCGCCGTCGTCGTCGCCGTCGTCGTCGCCGTCGCCGTCGCTGTGAGGTTCCGTATGACGTCAATGGAGATGAAATCGTCGCCGGTAAGTGGTTCTTGAGGGAAAGGGAAAGGTTGGCGCTATATTCTGCAGCCCTTGAGGGAGCACGGCTCAGCGCCAACGGGGAGGGGTAAGTGGGCACGCCGAACGCTGTATGTGCGAGTGAAAGGGCGCGAGGGGCGCGCGCTTTCACGGGGAGTGAACGCACGGCAGAGAACAAACGCGCGTTCTGCGCCGTGCTCCCTTAAGGGCTGCAGAAGTAGGCGTCTCTTTCCTCCTTTACAATCACCATATATGTAGAGCAAACGCGCCTTCTTCCGATGCGCGAGAGGCCGTGGGGGAGGGGGGGGGGAAGGGAGGTGACGTTTAGCTGCGGCACTAAGTGCCTATTTATATCAGAGGCTCCGGCAACAGTCACCAACGCCACACGCATTTTGAGCGAACGCGGGCAAAACTCCGACGGCGTCGACAACAGTTCCGCGTGTTGCCGGTGCTGCTGCATGTCCAAGTTTATACAGCTGATAAAGCTAATATCATTACTCCGTATAGCTCTCTACCAATTTGCTATCGCAATTGATGCATCGCCTTTCAGGTGAAACTGCGACAACTTTTTTCTTCGCCGTGCGTTCACTCCCCGTGAAAGCGCGCGTCCCTCGCGCCCTTTCACTCGCACATACAGCGTTCGGCGCGCGGCGACGATTTCATCTCCACTGACGTCATACGGAACCTCACGGCAACGGCGACGGCGACGACGACGCCGACGCCGACGGCAGAAATCTGCTTTGGAGTGTCCATATAATTGCTATCGCAATAAAAGAAAGAGGCGGGGCCCTTGACGTATATGCGTCACGCGATTCTCCAGCTTCGGCATGGGAGAACGCAGTGAAGGAATTTCACTTGCGGAGGCTACACGGGGAAAGGGGAGAGAGTGCCTCTCTTGACAGTGGCGCTCGCCTCTTGAACGCATGGTATCGCGGAATTGAAATATTTCTATCTCGGCCAATTCGAAAAATTATTGCGGCATAACGCTCCCTAGGAGCGGCCCACGTCAGTCCCAGACTGATTCCTCAAGACCCAAATAATGTTCTTCATACCATACCATATAACGCTCCCTAGAGGGCACGTAACAACTTCCAGCGTATAACCAAAATTTGCTATGTGGCCTGGGGAGGGGCCCTTTAAGAGGTAGCTTGACGTCAGGCAGTTAACCTCATCAAGACAACCTCGATCCTCTGATGTCGCCCCTTCTTTTTCTTTCCCCCATGCCCATCTGCGCTTTGACTCTTATAGGAAATAGGGCTTCCAAGGATGCGCATATCTTCAAAGCGTTGTTCGGTTCGCTTCGCCCTCGTAATAACCGGTTCTCGTCACCCGTATACTCTCCCCAATACTCTCTGTGCTCTCGGCGGCTAGAAATTACCGCTTGCCTACCTCGTGTTGAGGACCTTCATTCCCACGAGCTTTTTTTTTTTGTATATGTTGTGACTGCGCTATGAAGTTCTCACGCGACCGTCCTTTTCATTCCGCTTTGGTTTGCGTGTTGCCCTTATGGTGAGGGTTCTCTTCCCTTCCCCTAACGCCAGAAAACGTTTTCAGGAACCCCCCTTGAAGAGAGATGGGAATCTTATTTGCCGTCCGCATGAATTTTCTCATCAATTTTAACACTTTTCATCTCCGAACCGTCGCTAAGCCTGGTTTCATAACTCATAATTTGTCATAGCTTTCATTATTTTCCACATTTCAATTTCAACCACAGCTTTTCAACCCCTCTTCGCTTCGAGCGCCTTCCCGCGCGGCTGCATCTTGAAATCCATCTGCGGCGGGGGCAGAGTCCGCCGTCCCTGCGTTTTCGCGGCTAAGATCGCGTTGATGCGAGCGCCGGTACGAAGCTCAATTCGCGCGCTGCTGCTGCCGCACTGACTCGCTCGAGTGTTTTGACAGCGGCTTTCCGCGGTCATCGAGTGAGATGCGTTCATGTTTGCTGGTGCACGCGTGACACTATATGCTTGTGCATTTAGTTAGTGTGCCTATGTTTACAAGTTTATACGGCCCATACAACTACTATCCTTACTTTGTATAGCTGTCCACTAATCGATGCTTCGTATTTCGCGCGAAAGTGCGACTTTTTTTTACCTATACCGAACAATATTTAAAGCAAGCTCGCTACAGCAAAGTATGTATAGTGTGCTTCAACGCGTAATCTGTGCTGCCGCAGTCGGGAGAAGACGTGGGAGGCGCTCTTCTGGTCGAGCAAGGTGTTGGCGCTCGTGTGGCGCAACGTGTGGATACGGCGGCTGCGCCGGCAGCTGACGGCCACGGTGCTCGAGCTGGCGCTGGCCGCATTCGCCCTGGCCCACTTACCGCCCGGCAGCAAGGCCGGCGGCACCAGCGTGGAAGCGTACCACGAACGCGAGCAACGGCCACCCGAGCAGCTCGACGCGCACCACTTCCCCGAAAAGCTCGTGCTCGACGTGCCCAACCATGTGCTCGACGTGTTCGTCGAGATGGTCAAGCTCAAAGGACGTGAGTGGATCGCGTGCCACGTATAGTATTTATCTCGGAATCTACTAGGGCCCCTCGATATTGGCAGCCTTGATGTCATACGAATGTATATTGCCTGCTTTTATATAAGCTCACATGACCCCAGTGGTTGAAGGATGTTGCACATCCGCCGCCATGGCCGTGGTTGGCGCTAGCTAACACTGCAGGGGCTAATTTTCTAACTGGAAGCTAGGACGGTCATCGTGGTAGGCTACTTGGTTAAGCACCGCACGTGTACAGCACGTACCACACGTGTAATGTGGAAGGTGTGGATTCGACTGCTACCTGCGACAAGTTGTCTTTCTGTCCACTATCATTTTCCTTTTCCTTATTATTATACTTTACATCGTCTGCTTTCTTCATATGGTAGAAAAAAAATATCACCGGCGATTGCGATACTCCCTAATGCGAAATTTGAGCGCAGCTGTATACGTGTTTTCATTTCGCGATGTATTGGCTGGCGCGGACAATCTGTTTCGTGTGGAACGTTGCAAACGGAGTGAATTGTGGCGCGACCAAGGAGGTTGAAAAAAAAATTGGTGTGGTTTAGCTTTCGTTAACCCTGGTTGATAGCGAAAACTTCACTGCCCTGGCTAGGCCCATTGTCGAGCTGTGGCCGAGGTGTGGTTTCGCAACGATACACAAGCATGTTTGCAATGAATGCAGTGTTTACTCATCATTTTAGGGGCGAAGCTCCTTATAGCGGCACCCGTTCGTCCCCGTCGTCGTAGTAGTAGTGTGTAACCAGTCTGAGAAAAATGAGAAAAAAAAATTCCGAAGTTGTGTCCGCAGCGCGGAATTGAACCAGGGACCCCTCGCTTCCGAGCGCGCGGCGTTAGCCCACTACGCCACGAAGCGGACATGGACACACGCACCACGATGGCAATAAATACCCAACATTAACGAAAGGCCGCGTTTCTAGCGCGTTTCTAACGCGTTTGTGCTAGCGCGTTACGGCCCGTGTAAGAAGCTGGTGTAAGACGCTGTGGCCTCTCCGCCTTACCTTCAACGCGTTTCGAACGCGCTGCCCAAAGCGGTGGCAAGTCAAGTTCAAGTCGAGGAGCGTTTATGAATACGGGGGTTATACTCTCTCAGCAGTCATGTGATGGCGTCGGCAAACGCGGTGCAAGTTCCGGCATGTGTAAACGGCTGCGTAAGACGCTGTGGCCTCTCCCCCTTACTAGAGAGTACTGCACGTTTCTAACGCGTTTGTGCTAGCGTCCCCTTAAGCGGGAGATCCGATGATTCCCTCCGGAGCTTCGCCCACTCATCATCATTCACCCCGTGGATATGCTGTGATTTTTTTATGCATATGAAGACACTGTGGTGATCGGTAAAGTAGTGATGACTTGGTTTTGCAACTCGAAGCCGGGCCCAACACTACTCGGGCAACGGCGGCAATGTCTCCTTTCAGGGCTCCGTAGAGGCCTAAATATAGTCCGACGTAGCGTGAACGCGCGCACACGTTATGTCACGTTGGCGAGAACAACAGCGGCTATAGTTCGACTGATGGTTCGACGTACTGGCGCCGCCAACGTAACCGGACGCGCGGCCAATACGATCCGACGCGCCCGGCGTCTACGTATAACCGGACGCGCGGCCAATGCGCTCCGAAGCGCCCGGCGTCTGATAACGCTCGCCTGCACGCACGCACACACACGCGCACACACACGCGCACACAGACGCGCACACAGACGCGCGCGCGCACACACACACACACACACACACACACACACACACACACACACACACACACACACACACACACACACACACACACACACACACACACACACACACACACACACACACACACACACACTCGCATAGACGAACGTACACTCACACACACTTGCATATATGCATCGGTGCCGCCATCGGTGAACAGACGACGCGCACTACTCTGACGCCATCTCGTAGCCATCGTCCCCGCAGAGCTTGCACGTCACTGCGCTTTTCTTCTTACGGTTTCGCCATACCCTCCTCCTCCGCTTTCCTGTCGCCGTCTTTTATCCGCGCTCCGTGTTCGCTCTTTCATCCTTCGCTGTGCTCGTTCGCTCGGTTACGAGGGACGCCGAGGGACAACGCCGACGCTTGCTTCAGGAACGGGCACTACCCCAACCTGACCCACCGCGTCTGGGCGCGTCTGGGCGCGTACGACGCCCGGCGCGGAAGCTGCGTCGCGTGTCGACGCGTGGCGGCGTGGGAACCTTGCACTGCTAGGATTTTCACGTCCGCGCCGGAAGCTGCCACCTGCGTCACCCGCGCGATGCGCCTCACGTGACCAGGGTGAACCAACGTGACTACCGGAACGACTCGTATAGCGCGGCGTGCAGACAAGGTGCGTGCGTTGTGATCGGCGTTCCGCGCCTGTTTTGGCAGTTGCTCATGGCAGCCATTGGTCTTCAGCCGCAGTGGCTGCATTAATAATGAAATATCTATCGCCAAAGTGCAACGTCGGCCACCATTGCGGATGGCTTCATATAAGCAACATAAGAACCGCAACATGAAAGCGGCACCGTGGATGGAACTGGCGGTTGCCGCTGGTACCGACGTCGCCTTATCTTCAACATTAGCAGCAGCGTCATCATTTTCATGGCAAGCAAAACTTTATTTCTTCTGGACACTGGTCTCAAGATTCCAAGAGTCAACGAAGCACGAAGGTCAAAGCAGGCCCGTAGCCAGGCATGTTTTTCGGGAGAGGCGCACTTGCTGAAGGCCCGGACTACTTGAGGAAAGCACCTATTTCTTAGTATTCTTTTTTCGGTAAAAATCGCAGTATGTAAAATGTGTAATTTTTAAATACTATTTTATTAATAGCTTTGTATTTTTAATTTTGAGATGGATCTTCCTAACAGTATAATATTTTTATACGGACGATTCGTCTCAATAGATTTCATTAATAAAAATAAAACAGTGTTACTCAGAGCCAAAAATAAAAAGACGGGGAGTGGAAATATTCGTTTTGTTGAGGCACACTGTCGGGTGTGGCGTCCTCTAATGCTCCTTTGTGATGCTCCGGGTTGCCTTGAACCCCCCCCCCGCGCCGGGACCGCGGCGCATGCGGACGCGTTCCAACGCGTACGTCTGGTTGGGGCTTAAGGGCTGCGCTCTTAAAAACAAAAAAAAAAAAAATCAAGCCCCTACGATTGCCTTTCGCGGCATTTAATATAAAGCGCTGCTTTGAGTGCTCGGAATGTATGCATGCGTTGTACCAACGACTCCTATAGGCGTTGGTTGTGCACGCGCGTTTCAGCGCAAAGGTACAAGGGGCACTGGGAGTATACACTGAGACGCAACAAGTGCTATGCCTTATGTGCACGTTTCGAAACGTTGCGCAAATATTCAGAGCTAAGCTTCGAAGTTTGTATTTGATAGAAAAGAAAACATTAAGAAAAAATCACGCGCCATTCCACTGTTGCGAAAGGTGGATTACCAGCGAAGCAGTTTAGCACACGACGTAGAGATGACACAGAATTTAGATCAAAGGTATGAGCAATTTTTATTTCTCTTGAGGGGTGACGCCAGTCATGCCGAAGAAAGATACACGCACGCACGCTTTTCTTTTGATCGGCAGTCTTTATCGGCGGCTTACATTCGCGTTTAAGACTATACCGCCACCTCGGGGAGCCGGAGGAAACTAGACACGCGCGACGGGACCGCCACGCCGGGAGAGTGGAAGGAAACTAGGCACGCAAGCGCTTGGAACGACGACAAAGAGAGGGTGGTGCAAGTGTACACATGGCCGGCGCGGGTCGCACAGAGGCAAATCTGAGAAACCATTATTATCTACCTGAGAGTCTACTGATCTTGTAAATGGTGTCTATTGATAACTAATCTACTGAAAATGCATATCCAAGTGATGAGACGCATAAGCTTTTGTTAGAGTGAAGCGATTTTGCATCAAATTCGGAAGCGGAGTTCTTGCGCACGCATATTTGTTGAGGGACACGAAAAATGCACGGAACCCTAGCCATAGACAGCCTTCGGTGTAAAAAAAAAAGCGTTCTTATGCCTACAACTCTTCCATAAAGGCAACCGATCGTGATGTTGGACGTGTTGTTAGCGAAATCGACCGGCCAATAGCAAGACAGTACTTACGAACGAAACACTTTGTGACTTCGGCCCCAGAATTACCTGCCCGTTTTTGCGCTGAAACCGCGATGCGTGCTGCTACAGCGCGCCAACGACGTTGCAGAGGTCGTGTTAAGACGGTAGCTATCATTTTTGTCATGGAACAAAGCTGGCTCAAGTATAAGCTGCGTCCTGGTTATCACTGCCTGCTAACCCAATTAATATACACCTTGAATACACACTATCTTTCACTACTTTCCAACGGTGCTGGAGCAATCTGAAATATTGAGCATATTGTTTTTTTTTTTACTAATCTGGGTAGTTTTTGGTATTAATGAAATAATCATTGGGCTTTGCACGATGACGCTTAACATGCTCGGAATTCCATGGTATATTTTATTTTACTCGCTTCGAAGTGTTTGCTCCTGTTTTACTCTCGTCATAACACGAAATCAGCGCACATCTGTGGCCGCAAGCAAACTTCAGGAAGTGCGTTACATCACGCATTCAGCCTTTGCAAACTAACTCTCAATGATGCCATTCCTTTTGTTTTTCCTCTCTGAAAAAGCCTGCTCGACACGTGAGTCGGGCGTTCGGCAGTCTCAGCCCAGTATGTTTGGTTCCCTGTAGGTTTTAATCGATGCGCACTTGTTGGGGGGTGCTTTGCTGACCAATTTGTGCCCATTTTCTCCAGATAAACGTTTGCATATTCGGTAGCTTTTTGTAACGTACACACTTATACTATTCAACAGGTGCGACATAAATTCGATGTTGTCGCACGTTGAAACAAAAATATTAAAAAAATTATTGTTTGTTGCAATTAACGTGCAACAACATCGAGTTTATGTCTCCCCTGTTGCCTTTATGGAAGAGCACGCGCTGAGATCGGTGGTAGCAGGCATTAGAGAGGTTTAGACGCAAGCGGCTTGCGTGCGCAAGAACTAGGGACCAGGTTACTGCGCATGAGCAGACCCCTACGATGCGAATACACGCAACATTGCCGCGCGACTGGTCGCTCGAGGCACTTTGCGTGGTCGCGGGCTTCTTTCACGCTCGGAAAAACACTTTGATGTAGCACGTATCGAGCAACAGAAAGCAGTATCGGGAGTTTTTCATGTCGCTCTACAATTTTCTCATCGATACTTTTCATCTAATTATAATATTTGAGAAGTTGATTAATTATTCAAGACTAATTATGTAACTAGGCGGAATGAAAAAAAAAAGCTTTCTGAGTATCTCCAAGATAGTTGGGACACCCTTATATTCCATGGCTGTACTCTGCTTAAGTATAACGAAAACGTATACGTATGCCGAAATTTGTAAAGGCGTACCACATTAGCACCAGAGAGCAGGTGATGACATCTTGTGACGTCAAGGCGGATAAAGCTACAAAAGTCGTCACCTCCGAGATCACACTGGTGTGATCTCTGAGGCCATGCGGAAGTCTGTTGCTTCTGCTCTGCAGAAACAAACCCACCTCTGCCACGAAGCCGATTGCAATAAAAGCACATTCAAATTACGCATCGTTGTATTTCAACATTTCGTGTATTTAATATCGCCCTTGCTCGAAGTCTTTCTTAAGCTCTTATTTAGAACTGCGTTAGACGGCTTTAGATAGAAAAGCTAGCTAAGCTACTATTTGTCTCTACAGGAGTCGGGTTTTATGGATGTGAAATGTGACGCACTCGCTTGCAGGTTTCTCGAGCAAGCGGCACCGGCAAATACGCCTGTTCATAAACGGCCATGAAGTGGACGAACCCATGGATGACTTCGGGAATATACCTAAACACAAAATGCGGAGGATTCTGGTAACACAGTAAGTCTCGTGACGTCAGCTCACACGTGTGCGCCGTCAAATTCTTTCTCGCGTCGATTTTTTTGGGGCGCAGCACTTTTTCAGCACTGTAGAAACACCACTGCAAAGCTTGGCTTGGCTTGAACATGACCACAGCATAAAAGACAGTTCGACGGGAAATAGGACAAGCTTGTGTAAGACTATAATGGGGAAATAATTCAACATTTCTGAGAAGAATGAGCCACTTCAGGATCGCCTCGATAAACATTGATTTTCCAGTACTGGGGCTGCACTTGTTGTCGGCTTTTCTTTTGTGCTGGCGTACGATCGTAATCGTGCTCATCTATCACTGTTTTCAGCATAGGGCTACTTGAACACGGTTGGGACTACAGATCGAAAAAGTCGCACACTGTTCCTTGACGTTTTCCGCGTAAATTCTGCAGCTTTGGGCACACAACTCGACGCGACCCGACCCGTCCTGACCCAACCCATCCCAACCCAATCTAACCTAACCTAACCTTACCTTACCTAACATAACCCAAACAATAAACAGCAGGCCGATCGATTCTTCCTATACCTTAAACTCGTTTACTGCGACAGAGGTAGCTTATCATGCCGGACAGATCTACTTAAGGACAGCGTCTTAGAGCTTTACAGAACGTCATCTTCGTCCGCGACATTTTTGTCTTTTGCTGGTCTCCAGTGGATACATGCGCAGACGTCATTTCTCTTTCTGTGTGGCACTCAATACCACAGAGTTTCGTAATAATGAAACTATGTGATAATAGTAATGAACTCTGAATCTGTGTTTCATTACTATGGGAATGACGGTTATATAGTACAGGGTCCTGCATATTTCGCTGCGCATGTTCGAAAAAAGGTTTTGCGCTCACCGCTGCACTGTTCTTGCTCAAGTTTTGCAGAAATTTCGAATTTTGGAGTCCAAGTCGTTTAGTATAACACTTACCACAGTCAGTTGCCTGGTTTTAAGAAAAAAAAATTGCACCATCTTCCCGTAGGGGAACCCTGAGTAGTATGCGAAGCAGCCATGGGGTCGACTCAAGGTAGTTTTATCAGCTGTATAAACTTGGACATGCAGCAGCACCCGCAACGCGCAGAACTGTTGTTGACGCCGTCGGCGTTTTGCCCGCGTTCGCACCGAACGCGCGCGGCATTGGTGACTGTTGCCGGTTAAAGTCCCTATATAAGAAAAGTACCGCCATCCTTTGACAAACGCCGCTTCTCTCTCTCTCCTCTATCTCCGATTGGACGATGATAGCGCGCGCTTTTCACTTCTTTATATTTTCTTTTTTTCCGCCTCAGAGCCATGTTGAAAGTCTTCTGCGCAGCCGCAGTCGCCGGCGGCGGCGGCGGCGCGCGCCCGGCCTGAAAGCTTCAACGTGGACTTTCTAGGTGCGCCACCGTCGATTTGGCTTTCGCAAGCAAAAAGTAAAGAAAAAAGCAAGCGCTTTAGGAGAGGAGGCGGCGAAGGAAAGAGTAGATGGCGGTACTTTTCTTATATAGGGACTTTATTGCCGGTGCCTCTGGGGCACCTACCGTCGCGCCTAGATCTAACCTAAGCTGCTTCGCATTATCGCGCGCGGAGCCGCAGGTGTTGCCATTCGTTGCGCAATACGGAGAGGAGAGGAGGAGAGGAGAGGAGGAATGCCGAGAGGAGAGGAGTTGAGACAAGGAGAGGAGAGGAGGGGGAGGAGGATGCGCATGCGCAGTGGGGTGCGCGTCAGTGGTGTGTCAATACCATGAGAGAACAACATCGGGCATCGGTTACATTGCTGTAGTCAACTTTTTCCCATCCGAGGCCGCGGTGCACTTGGCGCACGTTTTCAACTGGTTGCATTGAAAGGTAACGCAATTATCTGTTACGCTCTCGATAAATGACTGAGGCTCCATGACGTAATTATTGGGTCGACATCTATGCAATAACGAAATAAAAGCGAGACAAACCGCCAGTATAATCTTTAAAGTCTATTTCTTTCCATTCTTTTTCCACCACACTTATAGACAACCTAGATAACAAGACGTGTAAGACCCTGAGTCTAAATTTAAATGAAATTACGGGGTTCAGCCGAAGAATACGGATTAGGTTTGACTACCTGCGATTCTTTAATGTGCACCTAAATCTATGTATACGCGAATGCTCTGGTATTTTGTCCCCATCAAAATGAGGCCGCCACCGCGAACGGGATCGAAGCCTCGCCCTCGAATCTCCGCGGCGCAGTGCTATTATAGCCACTGAAACATACCGCAGCGGATCCGGGCTCGACGTTAATCTAGGTAACTACAGAAAAGACAATGAACTTCATAGTTTTTCTGTGGATCTCTATGTTTAGTCTCTCTCTCTACGATTCTAGTTACACGCGGTTGCGTGCCTCGTGCGCTGCAGGGTGAATAACGAGCGGGCGCTGCTGGAGACTTGCGCGGAGACAGATTTCAGGGGCATCTGCGCTCTCGTGCGCACTTTCAGCGGAGGCTCTGCCAAGAGCGTCAACTACACCTGCTACGTGAACGGACATCTGTCGCCACCAGTGCTGCGGACCCGGAGGGCCGGCTACGCGCTGCGAACGGCGCCTATCGAAGGTGAGCGCGCCACTGTTGTCAGAATGCAGTCTTCAAAATTTGGCTGTGCATAAGGAATCCTGTCGGCTTCAGTGTTTCCCAAGCTGGAGATATAGCGACCGTCGGTGGGCAGGCTCCCGCTTCGGGATCCTGTATAGCTGACCGCTTGTCGAATCACGCGTGTTGAGCGCGCGTGCGCGCGATGCGGCCACGATTCTTTCTTAAAATACGGCTGCTGATCACTCAGGCGGTCACGTGACGCAAGAGTGGAAATCACGGAGGAAGGAAAAATATAGGAGGCAGCCTACCACAAAGCGATTGACGCCGACTGTGGTGTCCCAATTAACACGTGGTGAAAACGTCAGAGCGCGCGGTAGGTTTTAGTACTCCCGGTTGATTTTTTTTTCAATACCCATTCGGAACCATTCGAAACTCTTGAAACAAAACCAAGGAAAAAAAAAAAAAAACAGGGAAAAAAATCTTTTTCCTTCCTGCATGTGAGCAGCTGCCGGCCGGGTGCGCACCGAATAAATACTACCGGTAACCAAACGTCTCGGCAAATCTCGATTCTCCGTGAATGTCGACGCAAGAGGTCACGTGTTTGGCCATCACTGCTGGCCAAACAGCAGTGATGGCCAAACAAGCGTTCGCTTGCCAAGGCTGGCTTCGTGACGTAATGCTCCCTCCTATATTTTTCCTTCCTCCATGGTTGCAATGGTTTAAACCTCCGCCTGGAAGAGGAACGTTTATTATTCGAAGGGGAAAACCGCAGTAACTGTCACTCAATGGCGGACACCTCAGCCGCGATGTGAAGCGAGCATTGAGGATATAAGATAGAAGACGAATAAGAGAAAAAGAAGGAAACAGCGGAAGCGCGCGGCGCAATAATTAACTAACAATAAATAACTGAGGGGCTCGGTAAATGTTTGACCGCCACCGTTCTATGGTGTTGACCTAGTGCGGACACTGATCTCAGGCGGAGGGATCAGTGTCACTCCGCTTAGGCGGATAGGCTGAAATGCGCTGCTGCATACTGCCTGTGGGTCCGGTGAAATCCCGGAGGCTCGCTGTCATGATGTTTATGCGCCGGTAGGCTCGTCTGTTCACCGCGGCTGAACATTCCTAGAAAATGAAGGCCGTATATGGTCTCATATTCACTGGTCATGCAGTGTACAGGCCGATTGGGCTAGTTCGCCCCCACCATACTGGCAGATCCTTTCGGTGGTACTCGCGCCTCCGACCTCCAGCTCGAGTTGGAGGGCGCATGCATACATCGTGCGAGGATTGGCATTAGTTGTATAGCGAAAAGCTCGTGGCGATCCTCGGCTCCAAATAGTGTCTTAGGCGTGCGCGGCTGATGTCGTGTCTGGTCTCGTCCAATGGCGACACTGCTGGCGTCATCACGCTTTGGTGCATGCGCCATTGGCCAGTTCGTCAGCAGGCTCGTTGCAATGTCTCCGATGTGTATACGGGCCTGGAAAAGTAGGTCGCAGCCATTCTTGGCCACATTATAGGTTGCATTCCGGGGAGGGCCTTTTGTTTACTTAACCTGGGTGGCTGGCTCGGGATGCGCTCGCAGGAGCGGAACCTGATGAAGTGGTGCGGCGTGGTAGAGGAAGATGCTTCCTCTTCCATGACCCCACAGACGTTGCGGGAATTCTCACAATGGACACTTTTAGATGCAGACAGGCGAAACCAAAATATAATGAGCAGGGACGAATCGAATTTGTCTCTATATAATCAAACACACAACTTACTGACCGGTATTCATGTAAAATAGCTCCCTCATAGCGAACCGGACATTTGATACACTTAACTCAGGGCGCCGAATGTCAGATGAGGAGCTGCTTCGCTTGATGCTTCAAGACTTCAGCTTTTGAGGTGGAAGTGCTGCGCCAGTACTAGCCGACATCTGAGGGAAGTGACTGGAGCAGGTCTATACGATCTCGTGCATTGAGAACGCTCAGATTCTTAGTGATTCTGAAGAAGAACACTTAGGTCACAGGCGAAAATTTCTGCCTACGATGCATATTTTTGTTTTGAATAAATAACTTCCTGTCTGTTTTAGTTTATGCAATAAAGATAACTCATACGCATATACACCGAAAGCGTCACAAAAGTTCGTTTAGGTTCGTTATAGCCAGTTTGGGCATATTGAATTATCTGAAATATCGAACAACTTGCAGCGCATAAGCCTGTTCATTATAACCGGTTTCGACTGTATGCTATTATGCAGCTGGCTAACATGAGCCTGTGAATGCGAAGAAATTTTTTCGGAAACGTACATAAGCGACAAATGAACTTGATTTGTGCGGCGCGGCCACAGCTGGACGAAAGGCGCTGTTATTTTTCAGACATCGTTGTTCCGCCTTCCAGGGGCATTTATGAAAAAGACGGAAATCACCTGCGTGAGAAATTGGACTGTCTTGATAGTCCATTAAAAAGAATCACTAATTAACTTTTTTATTGTTCAGTAAGGTCCCATCTTGCAATTTTGAGATCTAAGCCGAACAGTACTGATGTGTTGTTTGACGTTAGAGCTAACAGATTCACGACGCATGCGTCAAGCAGTGCGGCAGGATCTTAACTGTAACACCAATGCATTTTTTAGCAGAATTTGGGGACATACATCTCGAAAATGTCACTAGACTTTGGACTTCTGTTACACAGACATGATTTCGCTTCTACACAGCTTCAATTTTGCAAGCGAAACACGTGCCCTAAGTGAATAATGTGAGAAACTCGTTTGAAAAACTGGTGCGTCATCTGCAAAGCTAATTCTAAGTGAGTATTCCTCGCAAACTCGCCCGCACCAATTGTGAACTGCAATATGAACCCCAAAGTATTAGTTCGAAAAGTAATCGGTGAAATTGTGTTAATGGCTCGCTCGTACATTTTGATGCATAATTGACATTGTTCGATTTAAAAATAATTGGTTCACATTAAAAGAGAAACTCCCCAGATACTCCCGCATGTTCTAGGTGTTAATAGAAATGATTGCATGATTATCCTGTTGGTAACTTTTGCAGGAGAGATCACGGAATGCCAAACGTTAATAGAATCGCTCTTGCTTGGAAAACACATCTCGATCACGTCGCCGTCTGTCCACGTGAGTAAAATCTTGGATCGGCGAAGCTCCATTTTCGTTGCTGAATCCTACGGATTGTTGCTCCTACGTCCTACGTTGCTGAATCCTACGCAGTGTTTTAGTAAAACGTCGTTGGAGTCCTAACACTTCTACGAATTTATCGCTTATAACGCCCGATCAATCTTTGAACACACTCTTAATTGATATAAGGACAATCACGATGTATGTCGAAACTTATTTCAATACGTGGATTATAATTACGGGGGTTTGAAAGTCAAAATTTCCAAATCGACTCTTGTACAAATATTCTGCAGAAAAAAAAAAAAACCTTCGTGTATCCATTCGAATACCGAATGTTGTCTCATTTTTGAACAAAATGAAAGATAAAGGTTGCGCGAAGTCCGTTTGGTAAAACGAATATGGAAATAAAAAGGCCCATTTACGTTGCTTGATACACGTATCTATTAACAACTCAACTTCCGGTCAGCTGACTAGCTTGGGAATGGGAAAAAAAATATTCGATGCCAACTGCAATTAAATTTTGTGCCGCGTAAGAAGCCTAGTTTGACATAGTGTATTATACAATGAAGCCTCCGCGCAAAATTTGGCGTTTAAAATACGAGCGGAAGCGTCACTAAGAACTCGAAAAGATAACCGTTTTCGATACCGGAACTTGAAAAAAATGCCGCCATTTCCGCTCGCCAAAAGTGACGCGTGACATAAAAACGCGCGGGTCCTCGGCACGACGTCCAAGATAGGCGACGCTCGCAGCTGCCCGCGGTACGCAGGGAGATCTCAGATGCGGTTTGCTGAAACTTATATAAGTCATAGTGACGACCACCAGGTGCACACATCGTCTGCTTAGGTTAGGGAGCCTACATGCAAGCGCTGTTAAAACAGCGCTTGCACCTAGGCTCCCTAGCTTAGGTGCTGTTTAAAGGCTGCTAACAGGGAAACTGTACAATTACCATCCCTGCAGCTGTGGCAAGATTGATACCAGTGGTATACCGTGTAGACTCGTGTTAGGGCCGCACGTTTTTTTCTTTCCCACAATTTCGACGAGGTGCGGCGCCCTTACACGGGTCTGAACCGTTTGGTCAAAACGGTGCTGGCGCAGCCTTGACTTGTGCACACCCCGGATCCCCGGATGCACCATTGCATCAGGCATACTTATCTATAACAAATTTAGCCCAAATTAAATTTCGTTGCTCTTAGGCTTTTAAAGTGGGTGGGGTATAATACCTGGACGCACCCTGACAATGACAGCATGAAACATGATGAGGTTCAAATAAATTGCTTTGCGTATAAAAATTGAGAAGAAATACCGTAGCAGCTTAAAGGCGAGTCATTTTGATTGAATGACTGGAAGGTATTGAGCAGAAATTAACTATTCAATGCGTTCGGCACGTGCCTGTGCTTCCCTGCAGCAACCACGCGGCCTTCCAGCTGCAAAATTGTTTTATTTTATTTTAATTAATTTTATTGAAGTATATATACTGTGGACTCGAGGCCGAAGCAGGGAGCGCATAAAGGTAACATGATACAACCCAATACCAAATGAAAAAAAAAATTCAAATGTTCATTTGTAGATAGCGGGTAGCGCTGCTGAGAGGTTCCACAGTCTATTATTGTGCGCGGCAAGAAGGAAAAGCTAAATATGCCTGTCCTTGCGAATTATGGAGTTAATGAATGGATTTAATGGTGTCGGGTTTGTTTGGTTGTTAATGGAGACAATTAAGTAAGACCATGAATCAAATGTTCGTTTGTTAAGGGTTAATGCGAAAAATGCCCGTGTACCGTGCATTTGATGGATCAAATCATGGATTTGGAACGTAAAACCCCAGGATTTAGTTTTTTAATTGAATATGAATCGATATAAGAAATGAATATTCGATTCGTATTCGAAATTTCAATATTCGCCCACTCCAAGTTAATGATTCCTGAACCTTGGGAGATAGGTGTGTTTCAAGAGAGAGAGATAGATAGAGATGAAGGAAGACTTTAACGATAGCTGGACATGCTATATAGCCTGGCGAAATGCCTGGTACGCTAAACCAGGTCGATATAATCCAATATGTCACAAAATAAGCATATTTCACGTCGTTTAACAATATTTAGGCCTCTGAGCTGAAGGGAATATATGGCATAAACTACATGCCACACCGCGATACCAATAATAAAAAAGAAAGCATGTTATGAACACTCCGAAGGCTCTGGCACCTGTAAAATATTACCTTACGAACAGTTCATGCATAGCAGAGTACCGAATACTATCTCTGAGTATATTATGGTAATGCCTTATGTCTTCGAAGTATTCATCCGGATGCAGCATAACACTTCCGACATTTTAACTGTATGGCGCTCCCTTCCGCCTAAAGCAA
This sequence comes from Dermacentor silvarum, assembly GCF_013339745.2. NCBI lineage: Eukaryota > Metazoa > Arthropoda > Arachnida > Ixodida > Ixodidae > Dermacentor > Dermacentor silvarum. Next base: position 181,050,681 of record NC_051156.1, read on the forward strand.
GTGGTATATATCACAAAGTCACCCAACGGACGACCAAGAAGCTTTACGAACGCTTTATATCTCGCATCGGAAACTCGGCGTTACACGCCCAGGCGCCATGCTGCTACTTGTCTCGCCCGATGTAGCTGTACAGCAGGCGAGCGATGCACCGAAACGCTAAGATGTTCTGCTCCCACGTGACCACCTTCTGCGTTATGACGTCATCATAACACGTGTACCTACTAAGAAACGACAAACTATTATAGTAACTTATTTAAGGGTACACCGAGGCTTTCCTGTCTGTTATCTATGGTTTTAGGAGTCTAGGGCCTAGGACCTTCATTTGTGGACAAGGACAATTTGAAAATGCCACTTCAGCATACTCAATTAAGACCAAAGTCCTTTAGCAGTTGAGGCGCTCTTTATTATATTTTTTCCATCCCTGCACAACTGCGTGACGAAAACTTTCGATTGTGGCCGCAGCCTGTGTCCCAGGTATTTCCCGTGCCCCGCTACCCGAAGCCGCCTCCCATGAATGACGTGGTCGCCAGCATGTGCTTCCTCATCACCTACATGATGCCATTCAGCCGCTCGGTGTGGACCGTCGTCGAAGAGAACAACTCGGGCATGGCGGTGGGTGAAAGCCATCCGATTCGTTTACACGTATACCGTATTTAACCGAATCCATATGGTAATCGTTCCAGTTGTCGTTTACAGCTTTTGGCTGTCCAGCCACATTCACAGCGTGAATTGGAGACCATTTTTTTCTTTTTTTTTCTTAGCATACGTTACGAAACTCCTAGGATTTCGTTAGGGGCCATCGGATAAATGGCAAGGAGCTAACACCGGCGTCAAAAGACAGCGAGACGTTTGACAACAATCACGCGCTGTCAGTGCAGTGGTGCGTGTACGGTAAGCCGGGGCAAGTTGCGTGGCTGGCGCCGGACATTGGTAATAAATGGGATTTGCTTCTCGTGGCTGTTGCCGTTTTACTATCTTTGTCTGCTTGCATTCAAAGAAAGCTTCTGAAATTTTTCTGGCCTTAGAATTGAGATGGGCCTAGATTCGAGTAAATACGGTATGATGAAGTTTTTTACTTTTTCCTTAGGACCAGCCCAGGTTTCCCGATTCGAATGCACGTGAAAGGTAGAAATTCTTTCATTACACTACCGCGGAACCGATTTAAATAAATGTTGTTGAATTTTAGAGACAGAAAAAGCGGAATTGCTACCGACTTTGGGAAGCCTGATTTTGATCTGCTCAAAATTTCGTGCAGGAAGTGCCGAAAATTGGTAAGGCTAAAGTTCGTAACTCTAATTAAATACAGATGGCACAGATCTTAAGATCTGAAGCAGCTCGTCGTCTCTCGTTTTCGCATTTCCTTTCTGGCTTACCATGACTCTGCTCGTGTATTAATGACTATTTTGTTATTCATGTAGAAGCGTAATTTACTAATATAGGAAAACTAAAATTTTCGCTTTGATATATCTTAGTTTACACTTTGTAAGAACATTGCATCATCACCACCGACGACAACTGGCCGTAATGTACTATCAGAAACCCTGGTAGTACTTTGCTCCTATCAAAGGACTCTGGGACTACTTTTCTGATGACGTGAGCTTCTGTTGCCTTCCAGATTAATGAAACAACGCAACAGCAATCGGTTAGATTTACCCGCGTGCTTAAGTAAACGTATTTTTTTTCCTGGACAAACTTCATTGTTGACATACTTCACAGTGGACATACTGTTGCGCGCCTGTACCCGTGCCAGTCAATACAGTAAGTTTCCCATGCCCCCCCCCCCCCCTCCAAAAAAAAAAAAAACGTTCACGATAAGAACTGACTATAATAGGTTATGCGCGGCAATTCGACTTTTTTTTTTTTTTTTGGTCTCAGGAAGCTAAACTTCTGGTAATGCGCTTTGGACTTGTTATAGACTTGTCATAGACTTGTCATAAACTTAACTTTGAGCACGCGCCAATTGGAAGAAGAGTACGCCGCAGAGAAAGACGAATCCATGGCCTCAGCGCCACAGGAGCCCAGAGGCGGAATGGAGAATCCTCGGTTCTCTTCGAGTAATAGCGTGCGTCTTTAGGTAAGACTCGTTCAGTCTAGAGGAACTGCCACGGTAGCCTTGCTATTCAATTAAAAAAAAATGCGATCCTCGTGCGATACTTGAGAACAAAGCAGATGGGTATAAGCGTTGAATTTGCATTTCGAGTGTTTTGAATAAAGATGCACGTCACTGTACAATCGATCAACCCCCAAATGTTTACGAACCGGGAGATCGGAGTAAAAGCTGTATATATCCGCAGCCTCGAAACTCGGTATTCGGATGTACTAGTGAATGCGAACAATATAGCGTACGGCTTTATTGGCCACCCTCACTTAACCTGCTCGGAAATGCGACGTTCTCTCAGATCCCGCGGTCCGTAAAACTTTAGCTCTGGACTGTGCGTGAAGGCAGCGCGCACTGGAAAAACTCTCGCAGTCGATGCTTCGCTCCATGGGCACGAGCGACCTGGTGTACTGGCTGGCCCACTTCGTCTCCATCTTCGTGCACGTGTCGTTCTACTCGGTGATGGCGGCGTTCTTCATGGTCTACAACACGTACCGCTTGTCGGGGGGCGTCCTCAGCTACGAGGACTACGAGCACACCCGAGACTACACGCCCTACCTGAGCGACAGCCTTATGCGCCGAGACGTGCTGATCGCTCTGTTCACGATGTTCGGCGTCCAGACGTCGCTGCACGCCATGCTGCTCTCGTGCATCAACACCAGGCGTAAGCGAAACTGGGCTCGGCGGGAAGTTATCAAGCTAGCCTAAGGGATGCTCCTAGACACGCCACGATGATGATGATGATGATGCCCTGCAACTCGGTTGCGCAACAGTAGATGCCTTCAGCGGAGAAAGTCCGAATACGAAAAACAGGCAAAATAGCCAAAGAAAGACTCTACTCGCTTCAAAACGGGAGAAACGGTGAAAGAAATCAATTCGTTCAATTAAAGGAAGGATGCGCTCGATGGCGCATATTAGTTGCAGTGAGGATGTTTAGGTAGCTCTAGTTGTTTCGTTGGCCGATTCCGTAGGGTAAATGAGCCGTTACCTGGCGCATCTGTAGGGGTTAGTACATATGGCTCTACGTATCCGCCTGTTCGATGTACGTGTGCTGTCCGGTGAGTAGCCATGTCGGACGATGACGTAGTTACCGTGAAACGGACGTCCGAGGGAGCGCTCGGTAAGAGTCAAATGTACGTATATTGTCTGTTGGGAGTAGATTTTCTCCCTCGGCTCCGCGAAGGTACGCGTCTACATTGCCCACATTTGCACGGGGATGCCCACCGGGCTTTATGGCCGCCCTGACCATTCCCATAGCACCCACTTCGCTCACCTGCTAACTCAGGCCACCTCCCATCAGACCAAATTTACACCTGGCCGAATTTATGAGATAGGCACTGAAGGAACGAGGCCCGCGAGGCCCGCAACTAATCTACGACTTAATATTTATTCGCTAATTAAAAAATATCTTCACTGTCTACAACCATGGGATTTCGCGGAAAGGGTATGACGATAGGCAGGTTTTAATTGCGCCGCGGCATCGTTGGCCAAAAAGCACAATGACCATATGTTGATGGTATTGCACGATTTACAGTGATCTTAATGGAAAAGAGGAGAAAGAGCATTTGTACATCTCGCCAATTTGTGACCTACAGTCATCGTTACCATTTAGTGTGCTTAAGGGAGAAACCTGCGTATTTTCGTATCTCGGTCATCACACCGCGGCAATACCTCTGCAATGCGTTATCCTCCACTGCGTTTTCTTTCCACTGGCACCGATTTTATTACTCTAATCGATCTGCTTTGCGCATCACATGGGCCGTTCAGCTTCGTACTCTCCTTTTTATAGAAATCTATCTATCTATCTATCTATCTATCTATCTATCTATCTATCTATCTATCTATCTATCTATCTATCTATCTATCTATCTATCTATCTATCTATCTATCTATCTATCTATCTATCTATCTATCTATCTATCTATCTATCTATCTACACTCTTAAAATTAAAAGCTTGCACTCTATGGGGCTTATCTTGTCCCACTACAACAATCATCTATCTTGTCCGCATTTCCTTTCTTTAACGCTGCGAGCCCGGTACTTCCAGGTCACGAATGGCATGCGCGTTATCAGCGTGACAGAGCATTCTCGACAACAAAGTGCCGAGCGCAGAGTTTTCAGGAAAGGAAACGCAAGCAAAACAGATGACGATTATTGTTGCGGGACAAGATACGCCCCAGAGGGTGCAAACATGAGTGTGTCTGGCAGACTTTCTTTTTAACAGCTGAGCTGTTGTAGGTCGAGGCTCGGCCGTCCGTCCGGCCGCCGGTGTCACGCAGGTCACGTGACCAGGAGGTGATGCATTATAGCCGCGCCGGGAGAGGGCAGGTCACGTGACCAGCAGAGGACGAGAGGTGGCTGGGGGAGGAGGCTACCAATGAGAGGCCGCGCTGGGTGCATGGAGGAGAGGCGATGGGTATAAGAAGGTGTTTCTGCGCGGCACGGCGGCGGCCTTTCGAATAACGCGCAGAGCTGCTACCGATGACGTCACGTTTCTCCGCGTTCGCGCCGAACGCGCGCGCTGTCCGTGACTGCAGCCGATGCCTCTGGCGGTGGCTAGGCAGGTTTCGACCAGAGAACTGGACACTCGTCGAGTGGCGTCGGAAGTCACTGCCTCTTCTCGCCTCGCAACGTTTCAATATAAGGTCGTGTTGTAGATCTGTGTTTACTTGTGTTTACGCAATTGCATCACGTGCAACAAATGGCGCATGTAACACTCGTAACACTCGGTGTAAGTAAGACAGCTTCGCTGTTCGACCATCTTCGCGGAGTAGAAGGGAGGTATAATGTCTAAAATGTTGTGGTCATTATAGCCTTTTTATCGTAGTTATCCTCCAAAGTTCTAGCTTCGTAGGTTACTACTGGCATAATGCTGTGATTGGTGCACTTTCTCTTGTCGATGATATCGGTAAGGGAGAACTCGCAGGTACGCTGGACTTTGCTCATTCATGCTTGCTTTCTTGCGCTCGCAGCGCTGATGGCGACGGTGCTGGCCGCTTGCTACTGGACGGCGATGTTCGCCATGAGCCGGCCCTGGTCGACGCTGGAGGACTATCTGTTCGACGACCGCTACCCCAAATACCTGTCGGCCATGTTCCCCGTCAACATGCTCTACGTCAGCTTCTTCCACATACGCTGGACCATGTACTTCGGCTGTAAGTCGCCACGGCGATCGGGACAAGCCGCCGGAACTCTACCGCTGCGCCGCGCTCGGCGTTCCGAGCATACAATTAGGCTCGGTTGCGTACTGCATCCGGCTCGCACACTGACATAGCCTCCCTATCGCATGGTGGCTAAAGACTCATTTGTACTGCAGCTATGATCGTTTATTCCGTCTCTTCGCCGACATTGGTCAATATTGCTGGGCCACGTGAAGCGAATGTCACGCGTAATAAATAAATGCTTGCATACCTTTATTATACCGACCGTTTTTGTTGCGAACTTTGGCGAGCGCCGCTGCTCCATTTGGCGGCGCACGCCACACAAGCACAACTGCACTTTAAAGGGAGTGCTGGATACTCCTTCTGACGGATGTAACTCATTTCCCCATTCTTAGCTCACTTTTCGAGGGGCATTCGTAAGCCTTATTGAGTGCTTTTATTTTCCATGCGCATGTGAAAATTGAACCTACGCCACTGACGATTGGGATATATTTCTGCTGCATTTAGAAATGACAAGAAAAAATTGGGATAGAAAATTGGTATTATAACACGAAGGGCACTGCCTTGTTATTTGAGGGCCTACCTGGCTGCATGATGAAAAAAAAAAAAAATACCGGAGCGAATATTCGCCACAGGATAAGGCATGTGTCTATTGCAGCAAACGTCTGGAAATGACTCAGCACAACCTAATGAAATGCGAACGTATTCACACCCAACGACACCCAAAGGGAACGTACACCATCCAGAAGCACTGGTATTCAAAGTTAGTGGAAGAGTTTGCTGGTAAGCAGTCTAGACAAGCAAGAGACGTTTAGAGTATTGTCCGACTGAGGGGGAGATTGTGAAGCTCCCAGTCTATACGTGCAAGTTTCACACTATCTTTAGTCCTACCATGTAGCAATTTACAACAATAAAGGTGCAGTAGTTGCCTGGCTAACACGGCTACCAATGTAAATCGATGTACTGTGAACTGGGCAGTTCGGTTCATGAAGGAACGGTTGGTACTGTGAACGGTTAGGGCCTATACAACAGAACTAAAGCATGACAAAAATGAAACCGCCCTTATGTATGACAGTGCAACAGAAGGCAATACAGAACAATGTGTAACCGAGCTGTCAGGCATTATAAAAAGAAACGAAATCTGGTAAATGAATAGTTACTCAGCCCCTTCCCGACTGGCTGAAGTCGGGACTCGGGACGTTTACTCAAAAAGTCAGGACGGTCCCGCTAAATTCGGGATTCTTGGCAACTCTAGTTGAGGCATCTTTTCATTTTACCACAGGTTCCATGCTCTACTACTGACTCTCTCAAAGGCCAACTGCACCGAAATGTCAGGGCCAAGTAAAAAGCCTAGTTTAAGTTAGTGTATAATATATAGCAGTCGCAGTGCAAAATTTTGTTTACAATACCTATGGGTTATTACTCTGGAAAGGCTCACAAAAGTGGCTAAACCTAAACTGAAAAATATACCACCAGTAACCGCTCACCAGAAATGAGTCACGATTTAGAAGGCTTTGATCCTCGGCTTGCTTGGGACGCGTCGTCTGCTCGGGTGCTATTTAAAGGCCAGCCCCGCAGCCTTATTAACATTGCTTCAGTATAGCCCCCTATATACTACCCATAATTAACCGAATTAACCTAAGTGACATTTCGTAGCAGCAGGCCTTAAAGTTTCCGTACATTACCCATTGGGTTGCGTAGTCGTGGCCGACTGGAAAATACTGTCGCGGAAGGGATTCAACGTGGACAACCTGCCTCTCGGCGTCTGCTGGCTTGCCACAATCCTGAGTTGCGTCCTCATGGTGGCCCTCATCTGGTACCTGACGCACGTGCTGCCTTCCGTATGCGACCACCCGCTGGCCCTTGGATTCGTGTTCACGGCACGTACTCTATAATAGAATCCTTCCATTACAGTTGTGGCGTGCTGTTTCCCGCAAAGGCGCTCTGGGATTGCCTGCTAAATTTAGCGGGCGAGATAGTACTTGATACACCACTGTTTTTGACAGCGAATCTGTTAGCCTCTAGTTGGTCGGGATTTTTCGTGGCGTGCTCACCCCAAAAAATGGCAGCTGGAGAAGGGCTTTGTGTTTGAGTTTTCGCGTAACAGAATGATGTTTTCTCGCATATTCGAATTACAGTGCGATGATATATCACGTCTGCAGGTTGTGTGTATGTCGTACTTTACGAACTTTCAAGCACACTTTACGTTTAAATGTTAATTTAGTTCAATAAGGCACTTGCGATTGGCGGACGGCCTAGAAGAACGAGGATGCATGCTGCACTTCCGCACACGTGTGTGCCCGCATGACGTATGTTGCGCTTGGTACAGTCGACGGCGAGATAGCTGTCTATAACGAACAATTCGATGAGTTGGCACGTACCCCTCAGATGGTCCTTTCCACTAGTCAGTTAGCCGCGTGCCTGTCTGACAGATAGAAATTGCGTGTTTTCGGATGCGTCAATGACACGTGCTGGAAAAAATCGCGAGCCGCAACAGTGCATTGAAGCAATTTTCGCGTTGTTCACTCCAGTAATACACAAATAGATTGCAGTTGACGAGTGAACTTGCTACCGACAGCAGGCTATCCTTCCTCGACGTAGAGTCGATTTTAGGCAGCACACCACGTTTACAAAAGAGATGGCTGTCGTCTAATTAGGCACACTCGAAATTTGTAAAAGAGGGCCTTAGCAAAATTGTGCCCAGGTGAGCAGCACTTAACATATAATGTGCAGACAGGGTTGATTATAGCCTTGAGGCACACGTGGTTAGACTAAGGCGTGCCTGCTATCCAGAAGATGTGCTACGGAGTGTGCCGCAGGGAGTGTTGTCCGAACTCAAGTCGCTGTACATTGGAATCTCGTTGATACAATTCTGCATAATACGTTTTTTCTTATATAATTTTTTTCTTATTACGATTATGTTCGGATAATACGATTTTCGGATGATACGTCTTATTTTCTCTTGTTCCCGTGAATATCGTATCAATGCGATTCCAATGTAGAAGAAAATAGAAGCATCCTAAAAATGTCTGATAAGTGAAGCACTGCAGTGATTCCACACGTACTGCATAATGCATAAGGCAGTCACGCTTCTCTTCAGCGCTCCTAACAAGCTGTAAAGCCTATGTGTTAAGGTTAATGAAAAAAAAGAATAACCGAGGTATGGCGAGAAAAGCCACGCTTGAAAGTATATGTCGAATGCCGTAGCAAAGGTGAGTGTTTGATTTTGCTGTTCTTCGGCCGGGTGTTACGTGGACCAGACAGGTTGTTGTGTAAACGACTGTACGAGGAAACACGCCAAATAATTTAAATGGTTCGCTAGGCAGCAATCTCCTCTCCATTATAGCAAGTGCAAGTGTTAGCCAGAGATTTCTATAGATATCAGATTGCAAAGATACCGAGAGCAGAGCGCCCGGGAAATATTAGCGGCACGAGCATCGAGTGACACTCTTGTTTCTTGCGCAGCACTTCCGGTTCACCTCCTGAGACGACCGGGGACGAAATTCAAAATAAATCTGAAAAAAAAAAGAAAAAAAGTAGTACAAAATTTATGGGTTTTGTTATAGATATATCAGAGCATAAGTTTAGTTACAAGTTGAGTTACTGAAGTATCTCTAATAATTAAAATTAATTAGAAATCACTGATTACCGCGAACTAAAGCACAGAACACCAACGCCGAATTGCGGGTGCCACTAGGAGACACTCAACTCAAAGATTAGGGTCGCTTACCATCTTTCTGAAGCGTTTTACGCAATGCAGGAGACAACTATGTGAGCACGCCAATACTGCTTCTGAAAAAAAAAAATATTGTATGTATCTATCGCGATAGGTTTGCTATGTGTTATCAGCCACCTTTTTTCTTTCTTTGTTTTATCGGGATGCATTAAGTTCAAGGCTAGTAACAATAAACTCGTACGGTTACTATAGTCAGTGTAGTCTGTGTGTCGTTCTTTTCTATGCTTCTTCTAAGCGCTGGTTCTGAATATACAGTGTGTCCCAACTATCATGCGCCAAGATTTAAAGATATGCAAATGCCACGTAGCTAGACAAAACCCAAGGTAATAATGTTGTTTGCCGTCGCTCGGAGATACTCAGATTATTTTTGCATTCCGGCTAATTAAATAATTAGTTTTAATTGATTATTCAACCTCTGAATTATTATAATCAGATGAAACGCGTAAATGAGAAAACTGCAGAGCAACGTGAACAACTCCCGACACAGCTTTCTGTTGCTCAATACGTGCTACATAAAAGTTTTTTGCGAGCCTGAAAGAAACCCGCGAATATACAGGCAATGTGCCTCGAGCGGCCAGTCGCGCGGCAATCAAGCTGCATGGCACAGCTGAAATAACAAATGTGCCACTCTATAACAATGAGAACGTGTCTTACAGTACGTAGGCTTGAAAACACGCGGAATAAATAACGCGCGGCGACGCCACCTATAGAAGTTGCCGCCCCAGCTGCTTACCTAGAGAACGAGGTTACGTCGCATCCTAAAGGAATCAAAGGGCAAGCCGATGGCAAGTGCTTTGTTACATTGTGTCTGTCGTTGTTGCAATGGATGTTGTCAAGTTCTATTCCGCGGCGGTTTGTTGCGGAGTTGCTTCACATAACGACAAGAGCAGCAACAACGTTTGTTCTATGCACTGTTGATCTGTAGTCGCGCGAACAACCAAGGAAGACGTAACGCGACAATGAATATATATATATATATATATATATCGAAGAAGTGATCAAGAATACTTCCAGCAGCAGCAAGACGACTGCTCCGTTCAAGTGTCGCAGCTGAATGAAATGCTGCGCAAAGCGACTGCATCCACCCTCAAGAGTTGCCGCCAATCAGTCACCAGGAAAGTTATTTTCGAGCCATATAAAACAAACAGTTTTTCTGATTTTTTTTTTTTTTTACTTTAAACGTTCGTCACTCACTCTTTGCAATAACGTTGTTTCGCAAGTGAGGCGTTCCGGTGCTCCAACCCCACATGTCCCGGTTTATTCTACTGGCAAATTAGACTATTGTTGCGCGAGTTCGAGATAATTCAGGTTAGCAGCGTCGGTGAGGGCAGCAGTGCATTTCGGATATTATGGACTTCGGATAAAACGGACATTTCTTGTCGTCGGATTTTCAGGGTCCGTTGTATAACGAGAGTCGACTATAATATATATATATATATATATATATATATATATATATATTATATATATATATATAATATTAACCGCGGCCCTGTGCATGCTGGCCTTTCTCCGTAAAGGTGGAATTCACGTGCTTGGGGCCACATTTTCTTGAAGTCGTGCGGCCTTACTTAATTTATCGCCGTTCCGGGTGCGCAGAAGAGCTACTGGTTCCCCAACACGAACAAGGTGCTGGAAGTGCCGGCGACGCCCGAGCAGCAGCCGAGTGCTCTCGAAGAGCTTCCCGAGAGCGTAAACGTCGTCGTGGAAGCCGACAACCTCACCAAGGTGCGTCGTTGAACGACCGCGTTGCACTGCGGGGGCAGTTCATATTCCGCCCATACCCGTAAGGTTTCGTGTAGGCTCCCTAGCCCCGGCCGACAGGAAGTGTTCTAAGTATATACAAGGTGCTTCTCTTACCTCGGGCCAAACTTTAAAAATATGCAAATGCTAAGTAGCTGGACAGGACCAGGGTAATGTTGTTTGCCGTCGCTTGGAGATACTCGGATCATTTTTTTTTGCATTCCGCCTAAGTAGATAATTATAGTCCTAATTAATTAATCAACTTCTCAATCATTCTATTTAGTCGAAAAGTGTCAATGAGAAAATTGTAGAGCAACGTGAAAAACTCCCGATACAGCTTTTTGTTGTCCAATACGCGCTACGTAAAAGTGTTTTTCCGAGCGTGAAAAGAAGCACGCGAATAGAGGCAAAATTGCCGTGCGACTGTCCGCTCGAGGCACTTTGCGTGCATTCGCGGGTAATCTTTCACGCTAGGAAAAACATTTTTATGTAGCACGTATTGAGCAACAGAAGGCTGTATCGGGAGTTTCTCATGTCGCTCTACAATTTTCTCATTGTCCGTTTTAATCTAATTATAATAACTGATAAGTTAATTAATCGAGAGTAATTATCTAATTAGGCGGAACGCAAAAAATATAATCATCTGAGTATCTCCAAGTGACGGTAAACATTACCCTGGTCCTGTCCAGCTACGTGGCATTTGCATATTTTCTAAGTTTGGCCCAAGGTAAGTGAAACACTCTGTAGATGGTTTTCACGTGACGTCAAGAACACAGCTTCTAATGATGCTAATACACGGACACGGCCTCCACAATGACGTCAATAAAGCGTATTATAACGCGCACATTGATTTTGTTTCTTTTTTTTTCTTTTTTCTTTTCTCGAAGGCGACTTCTTTTCAACACATAATCACTATATCGATTTGTTGCCCGGCGTAAGACTCGCTTGTCATGCTGTCGTATTTTCGTGTTTCTTATTGAGCTCGACGTGCTGGTGTAGCCCAAGATGGTGGCCGTGATGACGCCAATGCAAACCGTATATGGCGGCGCGATCGACGAGGGATATCGATATAAGAGCGTGTACAGCTGTTGCGTTCGGCGTGAAAGCCGCATGCATGATCGCTGTGTTTAGAATAGCGTTGCAGACCTTCACTCGAAGCTTTCACATTAGGGGACCTCAACAATATTTCTGCGTACGACGCGAGACTTTCGCCGCCAGATATGCTTGACATTTAATAACTGTGCGTCAATAATAAAAAAAAAATATGCGTTTTACTTGCTGTTATAGTAGACTCTCGGCGCACAATTAAGTTACGGACTATAATGAAGCTTACCACGCATTTCCTTCAAATGACGTAATACCCACACTCTGCTGTTTCCACACCAAGGAATACGCGAAGATCAAGGCCGTGACAAGAGTGAGCCTGAAGGCGCTGGACAACCAAATTACGGTCATACTCGGTACCGATGGCGCAGGGAAGTCAACGCTTCTGAGGCTGCTATCGGGTACGCATTAACGGGGCACGCTCAGCGCTTCGATAGACGACTACGTGATGGATTACTTACTCCACTGGCTTGCCAACGCATTTGCAACGACTGAGGTAGTTTTCAATGAACGGGACATAAGGTGACGGTTGCTCGCCCTCCGCTACATTGAAATACAAGGGTGACTCAAGAGCAACCAACATTAAAGTTTTCTTTTGGCTGAAATTTCTAATCGATGTCTTCTTTCTTTGAAAATTAAAAAAAAATATTATGGAGCACATAGCAAATTCAGCCTGTTCAGGGGGGTTACCTGAAGAGGCGGAGGTTATTTGAGCGACAAATCGCTATGTCCAGGCAAGTAACTAAAATATTCACGAATATTTATCATGAAGCTCCATCCGCAGACCCGGAGAAACTCTTAGATGTACGGAAAAAGTTAATTGTGCTGTGAAAATTGACGTTTTTTTAGATATCTGTTTAAATAAAAAAAAGTCCATGGCTACTACCGAATCATGCAACTACATTTAACTTGCAAGATTAAGCACTACAGTTAATTGCTCGACAACCTCCATTCCTTCGACCTTCGTAAGTTTGACCAATTCATTAGTAGACTTAACGAGAGGGGAAAGTTCTGACGTGTTATAAAAAAAAAAAAACAATTTCGCGGATGATATCGCCTTTCTCTGGCAGGAAACGTTCCTCCCACTTCGGGTCACGTGACGGTCTGTAACATGGACACGGTGCTCTCGAGACCCATGGTTCGCACGGTGGCCTCGTTTTGTCCACGGCTGGCCATGTTCAGCGTCGACATGAATGTCTGGGAGCACCTCCTGCTCTACGCTGTGGTAAATTTGCTGCCCGCCTCGCTTTTTATCCGAGAGAAAAACGTGACTTTTCTTGAGTTAATAGGTCTGTTATAATAATTCTGATATCTGTAATCAGAATGCTATCTTTTTTTTTGGTACAGGTACAACGATGTAGCCTTAAATATCGCGTGTAGCGTTTCATCACTACCTGGGGGGAAATTGAACGAAACAGTAATGCAAAATTCCATTAGTAGTTGGTTTCCATGCTCGCGAGCAAAAAATTAAGTATGTGCTTTTGATGCGATACTGAAGGGAATTGTCAGGTATGGACGTTTCTTTTGAAAGGAGCAGAGCGATGAAGGCAGACTGACATCACTTGGCAGAAAAAAAAGACCGTTTTTCTTCCCGGGGTTTTACGCTCCAAAACCACGATTTGGTTATGAGGCACGCCGTAGTGGGGCACACCGGATTAATTCCGATCACCAGAGGTGGGCCAACAAAGATGCACGCACTTCGTGCGTGTGTCTTTGTGTCCCAGTGCACGGCACACGGACGTTTTTGCATTTCGCCTCCAGTGAAATGCGGCCGCCGCTGCCAAAATATGATCCCGCGACCTCTTAATGCTTAGCAGGGCAACACCATAGCCGCTAAGCCACCATAGGGGATAAAAAAAGTTAAAAAAAAAGTTAAAATAAAGTAAAAAATAAAAAAAGTTAAAAAAGTATGTTTTTTTTTCGTGTTGTAAATTTCCTTCATTTTCTTTGTTACCAGAACTCGTTACATCTCTTTGTAGCCAAAGAGCGGTTCTTGCCTCAATGTGATGCCGCAGTCCCTAGTTACTCGTACATCGTGCTCAGGAAAATGGCGCCGTTAGTTTTAAGTGCGAAGCGTTTTAGGGGCCCGGGCTGTCGGCGTGTCATGTCGTGGGCACGCGCAAAAACATTGTAAAAAAATCACCGCATATCCACGAACTGAATGATGATGAGTGGGCGAAGCACCAGCCGGGGAATCATTCGGGCAAAACATAGAGTTAATATAACTGACCCTAGAGGCAAAGCTGGGCCGAAAAGGGGGGGACCGCTAGGGCGCCGCCATCTTGTCGGCGCCATCTTGTAACGCGTTAATGTGGCCAGCGCAATTACTTTTGAGAGATGAAAACAACTATAGGTCGCCTTATGTTGTGTCATAGAAAACGAATACCTGATGGCTTTATGAAGGTGATCTGTGGATATTAAGCTTACAGGAAGCGCTTGCTAACGTTATTTATACAATTCACCATGTACTCATTCATTCAATAACGCGTGTTTCGGTTTAGGATATTTTTTATTTGTGTTTTCGCATGCGTGGTAGTTTCGTTATGGGTGTTCTGTGGTTTCGTTTGGTATAGTTTAGCTCTGACATGTGATCGCGCGACGACATCGGTTGACGCGATGGCACCTTGGTGCCTTTTGTGCAAGGCTAAAGCTCCAAATGGCTCTGGCATTTCCCTTCACACTAAGTAAACGTTCTTTCGTAAGCAAACGTAAGTAAACGACTTGTTCAGAACATCACGCGAGTAGACAGCTTTCGTGATTCATCGCAATCGTTCGAAAAGCATCACAGTACAGCATTTTTTTAACCTATTGCTCGTCAAGTGACACTTGCGACAGCAAACAGGGAAGCTTTAACAGCTATACGGTATTTTCGCTAGTGCGTGACCGTTGAAAACCACATACCACCGGAAATTTTAACAGGGTCATCCTTGGGTTGCGTAAATGCCAGCTGCACGGCCAACACCTCCCACACCCACGCGCACACGGCTGCACACACGCAAGTTTTAGGTTGCCAGATTAAAACTGATTACTAGCGCCAAGTCTAGCAAGCGTTTCAGGAGCTGGCAACATCAGCGTATCATAATGGCGGCGCTCTTCCGGTGACCGATTTCAGTGCATGGGCCCTATGGGCAGCTTGTCGTCTAGAGTCAGTATATTAACGCTATGGGGCAAAACGCCGGAAGCGTTCTCCGGAAGCCGGAAGCTGGCCGGAACCGGAAGCGAAACCGGAAGCCGGCTTCCGGAATACGGAGCGTGGCGTACATATACTATACACATGCATATATATATATATATATATATATATATATATATATATATATATATATATATATATATACTGTACATGTGTACAGTATATACAGCGGTTATATAGCCCTTGTGCACCGCAGCGCCCCTAGCTACGGAGAGGAGAGAGGGAGAGCGCGCGTCGGGAACGAAAGAGAAAGAGAGCACAGCTGCCACTCTAGCGGGAGCAGCGAGTACTAGCGTGGTACGACGGCGCGACGAGGGACAAGGCTTGACCCTAAGGAGCTTCGCCCCTAAAAAGTGCAGAATTGATCAAAACCGGTTTAAAGTAAACTAACATGATTCAGAATAATGTAAAACATAGGAATAATCAAGCATTAAGCGCATTAATTAGCGGAAACTAGTGAAAATCGTGAGAATCTTGTAATGTGATCTCATGTCGTCGTGGTCACGCGCAAAAACAAGTTCTCAAAACAGGGTCAAAACAAGTGCAGAATTGATCAAAACTGGTTCAAACTAAACTAACATGATTCAGAATAATTTAAAAATACAAATACTCATGAATTATTCGAATTAATTAACAGAAATTCGTTAAAGTCGCTTCTAACTGTCATCAGCAAACACTTTGGCTCCATGCGCGTGGCGGTTTCCCACCAGCTGTGCCTTAGCACAGGTGTCATAACGGATGATGGGTTGCTATAAACACAAGATAAACACAGGATAAAACAAGATGAACACAAGGAAAACACAAGGGAAACACCGGCGACTCACTGCTTCGCACTTCCCCAGCTTTCACGTTGAGTGCAACTGCATTACCGCCGAGTTTACCAAGGCCACTGTCCCGGACCGATACTCAATTTTTTTTGGTCAACGTTTTGGTTCCAGTCAGCCAAATCGACTGTAACGCCTTTGCATCTGACGGCTTCGGTAGGAGTGCACGTAGTTTTCGCGGAGGAAGTAGCCCTAGGCGGTCTAAACGTAATATTAACGTGAGATGGCACATTCGTTTTGCCAACCCTAACAGACTACCTTCAACTCGCGCAATGATGATACAATGATGGCGTTGCTGGAAAAGCTCTGGAGGCATTCGCAAGCCAGGGCTTATGATGCAGAAGACACTCGCGTTAGGGAAACAAGAACAAGATTTCAACAGTCAAGCGCGTAATAATTGGGCTAATTAAGCGGACTTCCGAGCATGCACATGTGCCCTCCCCTTTCCCCATCTCCCAATAACACGCGCACGCGAACGCACACAAAGCAAAGCGCGCAACACACGCGCGCACATGCGCATTCCTACTATTCGAGAGACACCGCACGCAAAGCGAAAAGACATACTAACAAGCGGGCTTCACCCCAAAGTGACTCTTATTGCGGAGAAGCCACATTTAGCTCACGACTGCGCATTCTACGCAACGTACGCGTGGATAGCATTTCACGCGTGTTGAAAGTAGTCTTTACGAGCAGTAGTCGTCAAAAATGTCTATATATCGGAATGTGCGGCACCGTCGGATTGAACTGTGGAGTCGTGAGAAATTCAGCGCGCGACGTTCTTCGGTTTCCCAGCTCAAAGGGGTGCCGCTCAGGAACATTCGGAGGAGGGCGAGGGAAGTGCTGTCGGATGCCGACTTCAACGAGAAGATACAGTCGTTCCCACACCTCCTCTCCGAGAGCGCCCAGCAGCGGCTGCACTTGGCCATCTCGCTGCTCAACAAGCCTCGCGTGAGTATCGGGGGCGGGGGGGGGGGGGGGGGGGGGGGGCTGCGCTGGCCAGAGGACGCGTTGCTGCTATACCAGCGTGTACTGTACAGCCGAACTCGGATATAACGTACCCGGATAAGTCAACATTGTCTTAATATAGAACACGTGAAACTGACTGACGAACACTCAATAACGAAACCGAGCGTCAGCAGCCAGCGCCATGAAGCCGCTTGCATGCTGCGAACGCAGCGTACACGGGTAAGGTGTTCATTTTTTTTCTTCCTTAATACATTATTTTTGCCATGACAGGCGCAGACAAAAATTAGTGTCTACTACACGTAGCTTTGTTTTATATTATGAAATCTTTCTTCCTTCTTTTTTTTTGTCCTCTGGAAACAACAGATCCACATACGAACGCATCATAAAAAATAAAGTTTGTTATATTCGGGTTTGGGTATATCGAATTACGTTATATATCGAACTATTTCTAGCACACAAGCCTGTTCGTTACAACTCGGTTAGAATTTACTAGTTGCTGACACCAGCCACTATGTCTTCAGCGGAAATGAAATTGCATTCTACACGAAAGACCTTCGTGTATGTTCCATGGATTAATTGTGTTGGTATGCATTGTTTCATCATCGGCGGGAGGCGGGGAGTGCGTAGGATGTCGTGACTGTCTCGCTCAATTAGGTGGAAACCTGATGACGTATTCCGCGAAGGCTAGTTGTGAATACCGGGGTAAATCATGAGGATGCAAGGAAAAAGACTCCAGCCGACGTTTCGAAACAAAGCGTCAAGATCAATCATAGAGCTAAAAAAAAATTTGGCTGCACAGTACAGAAACGTGCATGGATTTGCAATGCGGTAGTAGGCGATCATTATTCACTTTTATTTTTACAGGTACCATGCTGCCATTGCGCAAGAGGCAGCAGGAGTGGTTAGAAAATAACTTCAATGCAGCACAGGATAGAGTAAGAGAGAACTCGGAGGGATGGAGGATACAATTACCTGAATCGGAACTAACTGTGGTAGCCCAGCTTTGCAATTCCAGCGAACGGCGATTTTGAATACATAACGTTACTAATACCAGTCATATATTCATCCTACAAAGCATACTTTGTTTTCGGGCTGGTTGGTTGATATTTGATGAAGCCATTGTAGCGGAAGCACATAGAACACAAGAAAGAAGGTGAGTGTAGCACTCGTGGTGTTGCGTTACAAAGGCTTTATCATTCATCCTATACCATTCAAATATTAAAGCAATATCTTGCAGCGTCTAGTACATGTGGATTCTTCTTTATGTAAATTGCTCGCGCGGGAGTCCTTGAATTTTCCATTTTATCCTATATGCGCTACATTTGTTATTTCTTGATACTGTTTTTCAAACGTTGAAACTTTTCAAGCCTGCACATGTGAATGTGTGTTAATTGCGATTGCTACTTCGATTGTGTGTAATCTTGTGGGAATGTGTTGCGGTATTACTGTGACTTTTCGCCGCGTTTTCTTGCTTCTCTGCTTTGTATTTACTTAACGATGGGCATCAGCGGCATTAAAGCTACCGTTTTGGAGCTTCCAGACGGCGGTCGTCGTCGTCTTTTTCCTCTTTGTTGTACGACCATATTAGACCCATTTTTCACGTTTTGAAATGACGGGACACAATTTGTCAGCGTTCGATAGCTCACACTAATCCAACGCGATGTTCTAACTCGAGTCGTTGCCGTCGTCCACTGGCGCATCGACGTACCGTGCGTGTCATGGCGAGCAGGTGCTGTTCCTGGACGAGCCCACGTGCAAGTTGGACGAGGAGGCTCGCCGCGAAGTGTGGACCCTGCTGGAGAGACTGCGCACCAGCTGCGCCATCGTGATGACCAGCACGATGACCGAGGAGGCGGACATGGTCGGCGACCGCGTGGCTATCATGTCGCACGGTCGCGTGCGCTGCATCGGGACGCCCACCTTCCTCAAGCAGGCGCACGGTAATTAATGTCCGCGGGGCGCCTCCGTGTCCTACTACTACAGAGAATAGTGGGAAAACACGGGGAAGGCGGGATATGAAAATTGAAGACAATGAGCAAAAAGAGAACAAGCCAATGCTTATGCCGATGCTTATGGCGAATTCAATTGGGAGAATAGGATCACTCAAAAGCACGCTGAAAGTGCTCGTTCCAGAGGCGACGTGTTTCAGTGGTCGAACAGGAGTGGGAGAGCCGTCATCCAGTGGTCGAACAAGGGCAGTTTCGCTGCGCCGAGAGCAGCCGGGAGAAGGGAGCCTACATGCAAGCGCCGGTTTAGGGTGGTGACAACTCCGAAATTTTGAGCGCTATTTACTGCCAAATTTGGTGAGTAGCCATTTTGATTCCCAATTTCGCTAGAAGACGTGGCGTATTCCTGCTTTCTTTTTGTCACGCTCTGATGTACCCATTTTGGCACGCGATCTATTAAATTTCTTTAATTTAGTTCTGCAACAATGCGCTCACGAAACCTGCAATGTATGCAGGTTGCATACATACATATACATATATGCATACCTGCATATGCATACATATATGCAGGTTGCCCGTGATATACTAGTTGCCTTTTTCTTTTATTTTAACACATGAAACTTATTTTTTTTCCATAGCATACAAAACAACAAGTTATAAGGCATGGTGGCGTGCTCGTGGTAGTATTTTCTCACGCCAAGAATGTGAACTGCAATAAACATTGTCGTTTCCTTCCAGTTGTACACACGATATAAAGTGTGTTTTTCGAAGTCTGCTGTAATAAAAACAGCTTAAAAGCCTGTTTAACTAAAACATAGACGTGCCTTGCATTGCTCTCAGGCACGCTATGGGTCTCTGGCTGCTGAGAGCAAAGTTTATTTTAAAAACTGAATTAGTTTCATGGCACCAACGGTTGCGGGAAACGTGGTGTGTCGGCTGGTCTTTTCGCCATTTTGATTCCCACATGCTATATTTGACGGAAAATTTTACCCGCCAATTTAGCTGGTGGTGGCAAGTACCCTTACAAAGGTTGTCACCACCCTAAAACGGCGCTTGCATGTAGGCTCCCTAGCCGGGAGCAGTCCGGGCTGCTCTCGCCTGAAAAGCGGAGTACGGAGGAAGTCACGGGACTTAAACCGTCATATCCTCCAAATTTCTTTTTATTTTGCTTCAGCCGGCGCGCGCGGCGGCAATGGCGGCAGCCAAGCGTAGTTAGTGTTTTGGCACCGCTGATTTTGACGTCGGTGATACGAACGAGCTTCGCAGTGGTTTAACGACAGATCCTGGCATTTCTAGTGCGCGGGGGACAGCGGCAGAAAAGCGTGTTCGCCTTGCTGAAGTGCTTGAGACGCTCGACCCGACAGCACCGAAAGCTGCTGGAGCTCAACTTCAGATTTAAGTTGCAGTTTCAGATCTTCGCAGGCGGAAACGTTGTAGGATGCGTCGACGCTGCACAAAAGTATGTAGTACGTGACCGCAAACGGTGACAGCCTTACGCCCGACAAATTACAAGACGATCACGCGTGTTTTGCCGCTCTCCTGCAGAGAATGGTCGGACGTCGATTGCTTTAGTCACATGGTACATTTCTCCTCACACGTCGCCCTCCCACCTGCTCTCCGAATGCCCGCCGTATTCCAGTGGCGGGTCGAGTGTCCCTGCTCTCACTGCGCTGTCACCCGACACCGCACTCCGCGGCGCCCTGCTCCTCTTCTCCCAATGGAATTCGCTATTAGACAAGGTGACATATGCTCTCCTCGGTACAGTAATATATATATATATATATATATATATATATATATCCCTCCTAAGCCCGTTTTGTATGCCGCAATTTCTTTTTTTTTTCTTGTCGCTCACGAGTGTACACTGATGCTACAGTAGCGGATCGCGTGATCTTTAAAGCCTCGCGGTCATTTAAAGGGGGACTAGCCGAAGGTAGCCTCAAGGAGAAATGCAACGAAATTTCGCTCGTTCGCCCGTTTACGTGGTCGGACTCGGGCAACCGAGTTTCCGTGCGCGTTTGTCGTCGAAATCCAACTATAGTTTTTTGAAACACATCAGCAGCTGTCGTGCGAGAGCTTTGTGGCATCTGAATTAAGGTTTAAATGCATGAGTATAGTAATAAACACCATGGATGAATGTGTTCGGTCACGGCCGCTGAATAATAAAAAAAAATGTCCGCCTCCATTCTACCATGTGAAAGTGGACGTACCATAGAGTAACATACGGATTATGGATGTACAGCGAAGCTGTTGCCGACGTCACACAAGCGCCACCACCACAAGGTGTCGCACGGTCGAGATTAATGTAGCGTCCCCGACCTCGTTCGCGCCCTTTCCGTTGATGCTTCGACGCCGCGGTGCACGTTCGCGGCGTCCATATGCTTGCGCGTAACCCGCGTTCACGAAGTGAACGTCACTGTAATCTTTTAACAGTCTTGCCCTGATGTCGATTACGGTCGCAGCACACTCTGCGCGACCGATGCAACGGACATAGCTCCCACTCATCAAGGACAGGTACATCTTGTGCGCACGGTTGTCACGCGCGCACGCAGGCGAGCCGCAGTGCAGCATATATCCTCATTCTAGTAGACCCTCCGCCTGGCGCAAGTGCGTTATTGAACTAATTCCATTTCTCAAACTAAAGTGCGTCACAAAATTTGTAAAGTGTGACTTATACACAACCTGCAGACATGATAGCATTGGATTGTAATTTGAACGGAAACTCAAAATTACACTAGCGCTGCAGACGAAAATTTTTTTATGTTGACACGACGGGGTACACGCACGGACGCAGAACATTTGCCGGGGTTTCGGTGGTGGCGTCCCCTGGCGACCTGCCGCATCAGGCGGGCTGCAATGGGAGCGAGCGCGACCAGCGTTGTTGCATAGTTTCCTACAATAGCTTGCTACATAGTTTCCTAGAATGATTATTGTATGGAATCTCTACGGGTTCCCGAGAACGCTCCTCGACCGGTGGCGCCATGCCGGATCACGCCATTTCCGACGCACGCGGCAGGCCGCGACATTTATTATTTATCTTTTATTCAACGGCCGGGGTTAGGTGGTGGCACTGTGTCACGATTCCCGGCTAGGGTACCTCGATAAATAGTACCACTTCTCGCCGTGTTTCCCCGCCGCCGTCGCCTGCTGCAGGGCGCATTCATCGCCGAAATCCGCTGCACGTCTATTGTTGAGATGCGCCGTTTCGTCTTGCCGCATCACCGCAGCGTCGCTTAGGCCACCACAGTGCGTGGGAGCAGATAACAGTGTTGTTCGTTGGACAATGCTAAATGTTGTGGCACCAGCTGCTTGGCCGAAAATTCGGCCAAGCAGGTGACACGCAGCACTGAGTGTGCGGAGGCGTCCTCCGCACACTCAGTGCTGCGTGTTTGAATCGTGCCTCCGGATGTGATAGCACCTCTGTAATCTAACACGGCCACGGCGTGGGCACTATGGGCTGTGGGTACACGAGTGTTTTATTGCATTCTTCTCCCCTGCTCCCATTAAAAAAATTACTCCATCTCCCGCTAAAGGGAACCATGTGTGGATGCGAAGCAGCGCGGAGATGGTTTCGCAGCAGCGGCCCGAGCGCTCATCGCGGCGCTGCACAGGAACGCTCGCCTCGGCTGCGGAAGGCTGTGGGTTCGATTCCCACCGCCGCCGGGCACCCACTGGTTTAAATGGGTACAAGTGTGCCCCGGCCTGGCGTTCGGCTTCCTTCAGGGGTGATACGCTTGGGAAAGGAGCCTGCGCCCTGAATTCCCGTCGAAACCAACGTGAGCACGGAAAAAAAGTGATGTCTGGGCCGCTCCTGTGGCGGTCATTTCCCATGTGGTGCCCCAAGTACCTATTGAGGTGGGGGGCACCTTCGGATTAAGGTCAAACACCCCTTTCCAAGCGTTGAGGTCCCATAATGGCCGAGCACCAGGCCGGGAGCGCGCATGTACAGGGTCGTCCACTCTTAGTACGAACACGGCGCCGCGTGGCCGCGCATCGAAGCTAAGCGGCGCAGGCGCACAGGGGCGTGGAGGCGGGGCTTCGTGTCGTCTGCTAAAGCGCGCGAGCGAGCCGTGTTTGTTCCGTCTGTTGTCTGCTAAAGCACAGCGCGCTCGCGCACTTTAGCAGACGACACAAAGCTCCACCTCCAAGCCCCTGTGCGCCTGCGCCGCTTAGCTTCGATGCGCGGCCGGGCCGTGTGCGCTAGCGCTCCGCGGAGCGTGGCCACGTGGCGCCGTGTTCGTACTAAGAGTGGACGACCCTGTACCTATTTTACCGGTAGGCACCCGGCGGCAGCACTTGCCTCCCACAGCCGCGGCGGATGCTCGTCTACAAGGCCGTCTGTGGTTGGACAAGAGGCGCCCAGAGACAAGAGCTGAAATCTCTATTGGGCCCCTCTTTCGAGATGTGGACCCCCACGACAGCCAGGGGACATCTCTACCCGTTAGAAAACCGGGTGGGTTCCCGGCGGCACCGGGATTTGAACTCGGTACCTCCCGCATACGAGGCGGATGCTCTACCGCTAGGCCATCGCTGCGGTAGGCGCACGCGCTCCGTCATTTTCATACCGCGGAACTACCGTGGCGCCCCCATCGGAGTATGCAGCTTGAGCGGGAGATGGTTTCGTGGCAGCGGCCCGAGCACTCATCGCGGCGCTACGGTGGCTAGATGGGTAGGTGTGCCGACCGGCGCCTCCGGAGCGTAGTTCACCGCTTCTCCGCGTCATGACGCAAAATTGGCGCTGCGGTCAGTAGAACGGTTCCGCAGCGCACGTCGTCTGCTACAGGGGGCTGGCGGACTGGCGGCGAACAAAAAAAATAAAGCCCGTATTGGAATAGTTGTATGTCATCTGTTCGTGTCAGTTTCAAAGGTGAAGAGCTCCGCATCTCTCGTACTGTTTGTAAGTTCCTAAGCGATGTGGAATGTTCCAGGTAGGAAAGATGACCGGCGAGATTAGCGGCGGCGTTGCTCCACCAAAGAAGACCACCAAGGAGACCTACTGCTTCGCTCCAAACTGCAAGTCGGGCTCTAAATTTGTGAGAAAGACAGCGGAATTGTTCCGCTGCGGAAATGTTCGCCCCGAGCTGCTCAGTAGCTTGCTCAGTATCGGTACGGTGGCTAGATTGTATCGGCGACGTTAATGAGCAAGCGGTACACCGAAAAGCGTACGTCCATGAGCTCCTTGACATTGTAAATTTGCAAGCCGCACATGAGGTGCTCAGCGCCTGCGACATCGAGCACCGCTGCGCTGCTACAGGGAAAAGAAAAGTGATTCTAGGCTGATATTCTATATAGCAGGCTATGTAGCAAGGAAGTTCCTGCAAAGAGCCAAGTGCTCCGATTGCTCAGGGACATTACTGAATTCAACAGAATGAGTAGGTCAGGGCTGTTACTCCCTTCTGAAGCACTAAAAAAACGGGTAGCATCGCTCGAAGACGCCTTCAAGCTGTGCTTCAGTTTAAATGAGTTACGAAGGAACAGTGTATCGCCGACTTTGCATCCTTTCTGCAGCTGAATCCCCCGAATTTGATCGGCTGTGAGCGGCACAAGAAAGAGCTCACAAACGATGTTGTGAGGTTCTATTCAATTACACGCCTTTACTTTCTTGTCAAGGGCAATAACATGGTGCGCGAAAGCAGCAGGGAGAAGAGGAAGCACCTGAAGATGAGGCGTGTGCTGTGAACAATGCTATGATGTGGTGGACCAACGTTGCGGCCTTGCTGGCGCTAGCTAATTTATGTTGGTGTGTCTGCTGACTCAAGTTACGAGAGCTTTTCTTGTATTTTAAATATATTCACGAATCTAGTCCAAGACATATTGCTTTATTTTATTACAATGAAACAGTGAACCATACGCACTTACCAACACAATTCTTCTCGCACCAATTTAGATACCGTAACTGACGCAGCAATAAAACAATAGCTGGATTTCTCGAAATCGAAACATCAGAACTCGCTAAATATCATGTAAACACGGTTCCACATACCGTATAAAACCATTGCAGTATTGTTTTATGCATGGAAAAAATGCATTTACGTCTTCAATGCAATGGGCTGGTGCGCCGCGTTTATATCAATAAATGTGACCGATTGCCAAGCTAGAAAATTTACTTCAGCATTTCGTTTTTTCTGACTAGACGACAACAACAAGTTCCTCATTCTGGCTTGGCCTACACTGCTCAGAACGGTATTATAACGCGCACTTCAAATATACAATCAGAGGCAAGCGATTCTATCAGACACGCAGCTCGTCTACACAGCGCAGCCGCCGTTGCGCGCCGCTGAACCGTTCTACTGTCCGCAGCGCCAATTTTGCGTCATGATGCGGAGAAGTGGTGAACTACGCTCGGTCGGCACACCTACCCATCTAGCCACCGTAGCGGCGCTGCACAGGAGAATAGACAGTTTTAGTTTAGCGTTAGCGTAATAGCGGGGTTACGGGAAATAGCGTTACCGTTCCGCAAACGAACTTTGCAGAAAGAGAGTTTTAGTATAGCGTGATAGCGTAGTTTACGTGCGGGACGCTATTCCATTACGCTTTGAATTTCGCATACATAGGGCACCTAAGATATGTGTGTGTGCGTCCGGAAAGTGCGATAAGCCGCGCAATGGAAGCCAGGAGCGCGTTGTATTTTTACTTCACATGTCCGTTGATCTGCAACGAAACAGACAAGCAGTACAAGCTGTCTACCATAGCCTCCGAAATCCTCCCATCTCAGAGGCCATATGCCGTCGTCGCGCCTATCTCCCGACTTTAGCGACAGATGGCGCTCGGATCTCAAAAAAAATTTCTCTCGTTAGGCTTAGGCGCGTTCGAAACGAGAAGCGATCTCGAAAATTCCTCAAGATTAGCCATAACACTCTCTCGGCGAAGCGGCATGAGACTAAGCAAAAGCCGTTTACGCAGTCATTTGCTACGAACGAAGTGAATTCTACAAAAACAACGCCAAATTCAGTTCGAAGCGGGCGGCCGGGACCGCCGCCATGTTTTACGTACACTACGTACACCACGCTAACACGGTAACGTTAACTCTGAGAAATAGCGTGCGCACGGTAAACGGTATGGGTTGGTTAGCGTTCTGCGCATGCGCACTTCGATCCCGCTATTCCGGTACGCCCGCTATTCCGGTAACCACGCTAAACTAAAACTGTCTAATGAGGCGCACGCGCTCCGTCATTTTCATACCGCGGAACTACCGTGGCGCCCCCAGCGGAGTATGTAGCTGCCGTGCGCGCCGCTCCGAATTCCTAGAGGAGAGAAAGGAGGGGAGCGTAGGAGAGGAGAGAAAGGGGGAGGGGACGCGCATGCGCTGTGGGGGTGTGGCACGTGGGCGCCGCTCCGTTCTAGCCACTGTAGCTCCGTACAGGATTCCTAGAGGAGAGAAAGGGGGAGCGTAGGAGAGGAGAGAGAGGGGGAGGGGACGCGTATGCGCTGTGGGTGTGTGGGACGCGGGACCGACGGACAGAGCCGCCGGCAAGAAATGCTTCGCATTTAAAAAAGGAATCCGAGTTTTACGTGCCAGAACCGCGATTTGATTACGAGGCTAAGCAGTGGGGGACCCCGGATTAATTTTGACCAGCTTGAATTCTTTAGCGCGTACCTAAATCTAAGTACACGAGCATTATGTCATTTCGCCCCCGGCAAAATGCGGCCGCCGCGGCCAGGATCGAACCCGCGTCCTAAGCAGCACGACACCATAACCGCTGAACCGCCACGGCGGCTAATGAAGATTTTGTTAATAATCAATCCATGCCAAACTAGTACAAGTTAGATTATCCAAGTGTGAAAAGTTAGATTGTCACGCGTCGATTGATTGATTGATTGATTGATTGATTGATTCGCAGGGACGGGCTACGAGATACGGTTCCCGAAGACCGAGAAGGTCTTGAACGTGCAGGACGACCTGTTGTCCATCGTTCGGCAGCGCACAGGGCAGGCGCGGTTGTCGCAGACGCCCCGCAACGTGGTCATCTCGCTGGGCACCCGGGACGCGCGTGGCTTTACCCAGATGTTCAAACACATCGAAGAGTTCTGCCGCTCCCACGGCATCTACGACATAGGCGTCACCTTCTCCACGCTCGAGGACGTGTTCATCAAGTAGGTGCACGTTTCGCGAGAGGAATGACCAACACTGTGTCATTACAGAGTGTGGGTCCTAGAAGTTAAAGCTATCGGTAATTTTAATAGAACGGCTATGCTAGCTACGCAAATGCTGCTTTGTATACGCTGGTTTCTGAGCTTTAGCGGACCAGATATTTGCGAACAAGTAGTGGCCACATACATAATTAGGAATTTGTTAATTGACTTGCTCGAATGTCGTGATATTATGGTGTATGTCTATATTAAACATTTGAAGACAATCGCATTCGAGGTCAACTCCATTTCATTTGAGACTTCTAAAGCATCGTTGTTCCTGATTAATCAAATTTGACGCCCAGTCATGGCATTCAGAGGGTGGGGTCCCAAGACAAAGACGAACTCCTTAATGTGACATAGCTGACTGTGGGGGGAAAAGGGGGAAACGAGCCTTGCTGAGAGCAGGAGCACAGCTACATGTTACGAGCTCCGCCCGGCTTGTGCACGGACGTGCTATACAAAAAGACAAGCAGAAAAAAAAAGAAATAAAAAAAGTCACAGGCCTGCGCGGCACACGCAGCACAGTCACAGCGTAAGCTGGTTGAGCGGCGCAAGAGTAGCTCCAATTTCGGCACCACGCACAACAAGGTCTTCGCGGCAAAGTGTCTTCGCCTCGACTTTGACGAGAACGATCTGAACTGTCCGCCCGGCGACGGCGAGCTGCGATTGCAATGCTCTCTGCACAGCAGCCTGCTGAGCCCGATGATGCCTGGTTGTAGCCGCGCACGTAGCTGTACGATTCGCTTCTTCAGCAGCGGTTCGTACCTTGCGAGGAGACGCCATAACGTGTACCGAAGAGGTGCCCAGAACACGTGGCGCACATCTAACATCGGGATAGCGTTGATTGCGCGCCTCGTCTGAATCGCATCGCGTCTGAATCGCATCTCGTCGCACGCGGCGGTTGCAGGCACGTTAACTAGATGGAGCCACCATACTGGCGGAGGCTCGGGTCGTCTGCGCCTTCGCGCCTGCCTAGGCGCGCATAAAGGCAATTTTTCTTCACCCTGATAGCAAGCGCTTGCGTGGCTCAGTGGTAAAGTATCCGACTCCTACGCAGCGGGCCAGGGCTCGATCCCGGCGGAGAGCGGGTACTTTTTTTCCGGCGATAGCGGCTACGGGGCGGCGGCGGCGGCATCTTTGCGACCAGAAACGGCTTAACAGCCTACGCTGTAAAAACTGTTCTTCAATGCATCAGACGCCCTTTCAAGTACGCTCCAGTGTGCGTAATAAATTTCAAGTCGTCCTAAGACCATGTGACATGTGGGGTGTAGCACAGGGTAGATTGCTTGGTCTCTTGCTTTTTCTACTGTACATTAATGACTTACCGGACTGTTTTTCGTTATAAATGATATTATTTGCCGATGACCGAGAGATATACCGTTCCATGCAGCACTGGCAGTCAGCGACGACAATCTGACCTATAGGCGCAATTAACACGTGGTACTCGACATGGTTAATCTCTCTGAATCGATCTAAAACTAAAGGTATGTCGTTCAGTAACCATGTTCTTCCGATGCAGAGTTCTCACACCGTGACTAACATCTTCATTGAGCGTGTGCATACCTGCAAGTACGTCGGTGTTCACTTAAAGTGTCATCTAACCCGAAAAACGCAAACTGAACGGGTCCTACCTTCCGCTAACGCTCACTCGGCTCTACTCAAAAGTAATGTGAAAGAAAACACGTAAAGCAAGAGACGGGCGGTGACCAGAGAATTTGACAGCGTCTTGTCATATCTTGTTGCACTTTGCATTCTAAATTAATGAAAGACTCAACCTACGTAGTTTTGAGAACTTTTTCGTGTGGCTAACGACCCAAGTGCGAGAACATGCTTCGAAATTCGTGACGTAACACTGGGCACTCTTCAATTATCCGTCTCTGACAGTCCCGGATTGTCCGGAAGACTGCATACACAACGCTCATTGGCTGAAAGCAACGTCTCGGGCAGTCCGGGACTGTCAGGAACGGATAATCGAAGAGGCTCAGTGTTACGTCACGAATTTCGAAACTCCACGGAAGTAAGACAGCTATCGCTTCACCAGGCTTGGTAACAGCAGACCCACCATAGCGACCCAAGTTCATTCGTGTGTCTACATCTGCGCATGCGAGTTGCTTCAAACAGGTCTACATATTTGTTTTCGCCTTAATTTCAGGATGTCTACCGAACCGGACAACGTAGATCTGAAGATTAACACCGATCTAGAAAGTAAGCACTTGTGCTATTCGATTACGCATGCTCTATGATTGATTGATTTGCTTTCGTTAAGGTTCACCTAAATTTTAAGCCCACGAGTGATTTTGCACACCGGTATGCGACCCCCACGGCACGGTGGGGGTCGCATACAACCTACAGCGCAAGACGGGGGGACTTGGAGATCGCTGGGAGAGACCCTCGTCATGCACTGGATACAAAAATGTGATGATGATGATTATGATGATTATGATGATGATGATGATGATGATGATGAGGTCACATCGTTTCTATTCTGGTTGAACCGTCATACTCGCAGCTGTCGTAGACACTATAGCACCAGGAGCTCCCTCCTGTTATCGTTTACGCGGAACCGCGCCTGCCTTTCGCAGCTAGCGGCAATCAGGCGTTTTGCGAGGAGCCCGTCCTGACGCCTTCGTTCGGCGGCCAGCTGGCGGCGCTGCTGTCCAAGCGCCGCGCCATGCTTGCCATCGACCACGCCGCGCCGCTCATGGTGTACTTTCTCTTCGCCGCCATGATGTTCTTCATGGAGTACTTGCAGTCCGGACCGGCCTGGCTCGTTCATCTCTTTCCGGATTATGTGACGCCGCCACGCGACATATCATTCCTGCGCCAGGAGATGACCTCGGGTACGTACGCGCACGCTCTCTAAAACGTTCTAATCGAGAGAATGCAGTCCCTCGATGGCAAAGAGACCCCAAAGGCAAACACTGAATGAGTTGAGAGTGATATAACACCGTATTCTAGAAAGTTCCTCCACTCAATATTCCACCTCGACTCAAGAGTGGCAGCCCCCCCCCCCCCCCCCCTTCCTCCCCCATATAGTAGTGGTCACCACGCAGCTCATGCACTGACTCCTCACGGCAACTCTCGAGTCAAACTCAACGTGTGGTCATTTTCGAGAAGTCTCCTTCTGCTCCTAAACTGACCAAATGATGGAAACCACTTTGAAATCCGCAACGTCACTTTGACGTACGTTCGCTGAGGCTTCGTCGCGAAATGAGGGGAAAAAAGTTTGGCCTTCATTTTACCGCTGTAATTACTAACCTGTTTCCTGCCAAGCTAATGGAAAATTGTGTTTTGAAAGAATACTCTTACCAGTTCAGCTACGGTGGAGATGACTGGCAACAAATGACTGAGGACCTCAGCCGCCAAAGTCTTCAGGTTTGGAAATTATAATGCAGAATGCTAAGGGGTAACGTTCAAAAGCAAAGCAAGAGAACGAGAATTCATGTTTTGTAATCAGCCTTTAGAATATGCGCAAAAGTACGTCTATCTAGGCCGATTAGTCGCAGAGGACCGGGATCATACATAAAATAAATTTAAAAAATGGTTGGAGGACAGGTTATGCAGACGTTACCAATTCATGACCGGAACTTTACCGCTATCCTCGAAAAAGCAAAGTGCGCAATGATTGCATTCTACCGCTACTAACGTACGGAGCGGAAACTTGGAGAATAAAGAAGCTCGAGAGAAAGCTAAGGACTGCGCAACGAGCGACGGAACGAAAAAAAAAATGACAGGTGTTACGACAGGCGTTACGACAGGAAACGGGAGAATTCACGGATTCCTTCGGCGTTGAACTCATTTAATGCGACAGCAGCATTCTCCCACAGAGAAGACGGCCATTTTATTTTCTCTTGATCGCTTCTTCCTAAAATAATTGCGTTCACCGACAACGGGAAACTGCACGCGGTTGTATGGCGGTTTGTTGGGGGTAGGAATGCAGGGTTCGGCAGGCCATGTAATGGCGTAGGGCTGATAACCGGTGGTATATTATAGTTTCAGAATGGCTGCCAAGGGAATCGCAGTCGAGGATGGCGGAGAAGTAATTAAATCGCCGAACGCAAGACGGTAGTAATTGGCGATCGACGAGAAGAAAATTCTCCCTCCTGCAGTGTGTTTAAAACGCGATGATGATGTTGATGAAGACTATGATGGTGATGATATAAACTGGTTTAGTGTCGCTCTTTAGCGCCCGTTTCAGTTGCGTTCGACTACAGAGGGACTCGAACACGCAGAGCTCGGCGTCAACATTGACATCGGCACCATGTACCCGAAAACCGTGACGTTCTTGCGAGGGACAAGCGAGCTCAGCGCTCACTACTACCTGCCGCTCATCCGGGATGTCACCACCATCTGGACCATCGACGCGGAGCCCGAGGATGAACTGGATCACCTGAGCCGTAAAGACTTCTTCCGCTACTCCCGGAGATACGTCATTGGAGCCGACTTCAGTGATCCCGGCCGGTGCGCTTCATTCTTTCGTTGACGAAGCGGGCAGTAAGACCTAAGCCGCCAATTCAGGGGCCGCTGGCAACCAACTGCTGTGCGTACAAAGCCAAAAAAATTACACCATCTTCCCGTAGGGGAACCCTGAGTAGTATGCGAAGCAGACATGGGGTCGACTCAAGGTAGTTTTATCAGCTGTATAAACTTGGACTTGCAGCAGCACCAGCAACGCGCAGAACTGTTGTCGACGCCGTCGGCGTTTTGCCCGCGTTCACACCGAACGCGCGCGGCGTTGGTGACTGTTGCCGGTGCCTCTAACCTAAGCTGCTTCGCATTATCGCGCACGGAGCCGCAGGTGTTGCCATTCGTTGCGCAATCCGGAGAGGAGAGGAGCGTCGGAGAGGAGAGGAGGAGGGAGGAGAGATGAGACAAGGAGAGGAGGGGAGGGGGAGGGGATGCGCATGCGCAGTAGGGGTGTGGACGCCGCACGGCGGATGGAGGGAGGGAGGGAGGGAGTGACATAGCCCCGACCATAAGCTGCTTCGCATCTAAAAACAGAACAGTACAGTACAGGACAGGATAGGTTAGGACGGGACAAGACAGACAGACACACACAGACGGACGGACAGGCAGGACAGACACACAGACGGACGGACAGACAGCACAGACAGCACAGACAGACTGACAGGCAGGACAGACGCAGACACACACAGACGGACGGACAGACAGCACAGACAGACCGACAGACAGGACAGACAGGACAGACAGGACAGACATGACAGACATATGACAGACAGGATAGACAGGACAGAGCACAGATAGAGCACGGACCGACGGACATGACAGACAGACGAACGAACAAACGAATGAATGAACGAAAATTAAAGTATCACCAACTCCGCTCTCCTCATTTCCTTCTCCAACAATAGGTGGTGTTCGCCATATTTTCCTGCAAGCTAGATTTACTAGAAGGAACTCGGGCGCTAGGGTCCACTGGAGCTGCAAGTAGTATTTGGATGTTCAGACAGCTTGGGAATTTTGAGCAGGACATGAGTTCGCCTAAGCTTTGTCCTTCGGCATGGCTCCATACGGCTTTGCGACTTCGCTAATTGATCATTATCCTAGAAAATATAACATTCTAAACGCAGCAATATAGCATTATAAACGTAGAAATTCGCAATTATTGTGCCTTTACGCAGAGACATTGACTTGTCGTGTTTAGAAACCGGGGATGGTTGGAAATGTAGAAGGTTCAGGTCAGTTCAAGTTTATTTGAGTGTAACAAAGCATGATTCCAAAAACAATATGCAGAAGAGATAAAGCTAAAGATAATGAACCTTGCTAATGTGTTCGCTGAAACACCCGTAATATATACATACAGGGTGTTTCAGCGAACACTTTCATAATTTTTAAAGGTTGCCTGTGGCAGATAGCACAATAATAGTTCATGAGCTGGTCTACTCGTAGAGGCGGCTATTACATGCACAAAAAATTGCAATGTGTAACCGACTAATAAAAAAATTAACTAATTAAGTTTTTAACTAATTCCCTTATGGCGCATATTGCAATTTACAAATTTCTAGCCGTGGAGTTCGCAAGGCGGATCCACTTGGAACAAATTCTCAGGATTACACCAGTTTCGAGATATTAATTCCCGAACTTTGCGGAGAAATGCATTGGCATTCCAGTTACTGTCTTACCAAAACGTCCTTTTACGCATTGAAGCACCTATGTGCTTCACTTGCGCAGTAGTGTCTGAAGTGAGTGGGCTCCTGCTGGTAAGTTATTTGCATATGGCCGGTAAAGAACAACATAATAAGAAGTCGAACAAAACCTGAGTGCTGATCTTCAGCGTTCATACTTTCTTGTGTACTGGATACCATAGGTTGCGATATAAAACATGTACTGAAGCCATGTGTCTCTTAAATGAATAGTTTATTTTTAACTTTTATTATGCATGATTATTAACTCGGAAGTCCCAGAAAAGTATAAAGCTTTTCGTTCGTAGTGTTTCATAAGCTAGCTACCAAAAACTGTCCAGTAAAATATATTGCCCTGCTGCCGTAGATTAGTACTTTTCTGCCTGCTTAGATTGTACACTTCAATCGCTACAATCTACACAATCTGTACACTACAATCTAGAGTTGTACAATCTAGAGATTGTACAACTCTAGATTGTACTGTGTGACGTTTTATTCTATTGATTCTGTCGTGTCACGTTCGATATTTCTTGCGCCCTTCCTGCGAAAATTTCACACGGGATTGGAAATGTGTGTAAATAAATGCGTGATATAGACATTGTGCATCTGGCGTTTATCGACAGTCCGTCATAATGCTTGACGACGGGACGGAAGCGGATATGTACAGGATGTCGCAAGTGATCAGCCGCGTGTGTCAACGTGTCGTGCAGACCGCAGGCGTGGTGGAATCCGTACGTGCCGTACAGCAAGAGCATCGCCACGTCGCTCATGAACAGCGCGCTGCTCCGCTACTACAGCGGAGACACGAGCGCCATGTTCCGCATTCATCTGCGGGCCTTCTCCAGGGTACGCCTCACCGGGAAGTTCATCTGCAGTCCTTTATAACGAAGAGCTTGGGGCCTCCGAAATGATTCGTTATACAGGTCACTTCGTTGTAAAGGTCTCGCGCCGCACAGCTCGCAATAGAACTGAGACAGAATTATATTCCTTCGTTGTACAGGTCATTTCGTTGTAAGAGGCCGGCGGTCGATGAGGAGGCGTTCGACTGCATATACGTGAGATATTCACCTCTCTCGATGACATTCGATGCCCGCAAAGTTGCCGCAGTTAAAATGAACGCGCGCTCTAAGAAGAATGATTTGGTTAATTGCAACAAAAGCTATCGATTAGAATAAAATAAAATAGTTTATTGGAAAAGGCGGAAATGGCGTTCTACTGCTAAGTATACGAGGTGACGAATTCGATGTCCGGCCGAGGCGGGTGATTTTTGCTGGAGGAAGTGGTTGGGGAAGGGGAATGAATGAATGTGTGTTGTTTAGTGGCGCAAGGGCCAGGTATGGCCAAAGAACGCCATGCCAGTGTTAGTGAGTTCGTATAGTGGAGTGATGAATTCTGAGAAGTACATGAGACGTGGCTGTAAAGGGCCCTAAAATCTGTTGCTGTAAAATGCGTAAGATCTACATGTAATAAGATTATGGCAATATGTAATGAGGTGTACTATGACCGTGAAAAATGTACTGCGAAATAATGCTACGATACATAAATTAAAAAATACTGGAAAGAATCACAACTGCCTAAACAGAGCCCTTGAAACACAAGGGCCTGATGACATGCTTGTGTACTTAGATTAGTCCGGAGCCTTCCACTAAGCGGCGTGTATCATAGCCACAGAGTTGCTTTGGGATGTTAAATACAGTCAATCAATCAATCAATCAATCAATCAATCAATCAATCAATCAATGAAATATATAAAATTGAGATATGGAGAAAATTATGTAAAAATGCATCGATCTCTAATTCAAAACTCGTGGGAATCCGTATGAAGCCTACAGCGAAAAAAAGAGAAAACGGCAGAAATAGATAGATAAATACAAGAATATAATAAATGAAGAAGAAAAAAATTCATACGTAGATACATTTTCGCACAGCAGGATACCGGCTGTTTCCCCAAATAAATGCGACAATAGCTAAAAAAAAAAAAAAAAAAAAAACTTAAAACCCCTCCCCTACCGGGAACAGGGATGCGCGCGAAGCTTGTCCAACCCTATGGGAGGGGTTGGTTAGTTTTTTGAGCGTTTGAGACATATTAAAGAGGCGTGGTTGCTGGTGGATGAGAAATGGTGGATTCGCCTGGCGAGCTCGCGCACGTTCACGGGCCCACTCCCGTTGTCGTTCTTTGAAGGCTGCCGCTTCTTCGGCGGAGCGGACCAAGCGCGGCCTACTACTCATAGCGCAGCTGGCCTTGAACTGGCGAGAAACGGCACGCGCGGAGCGAGCGAACCCTCCTTTCTCACCTCCGGAGGGAGGCAGCGGAACCTTGCATATCTTGCACATCTTGCAATTAAATTGTTAACTTCGACACATTGGTGAGGGCACTATAAATTCGTTATTGAAGAACCTATTAAATCTAACATTACTTTGCATGAATCTCTCTCTGCCATTCAGATTTCCACAAAAATGATTTGGTTGACAATATTTCTGCTCGGAGTAACACTTCGTACCTTTTTTTTTTTTCTTTTTTTCGCCTTTGCCGCCGTCGCCACCGCGACCACCAAACAGTAAGAATTTTTTGCACACCCAGGGCCACAGGGGTGACGGTTTGTCTAACATCCTTGCACCCTTAAGGCTGCATACATTTTGCCGTGCACGACAGCTAGCTCAAGCTACACCTGTGATGAGAGAATCCGAATAGTTTAAAAACCATTTGTCAATTCTGGCCACATGATGCGCACCGACATATCTGAAACGAGAGTTTAACCCGCCGTGGTGGCGTGTAGTGGTCATGGCATTGCGTTATTAAGCCCTGGGGCGAGGAATCGAATCCCGGCCGCGGCGACCGCATTCCGATGGGGTTGAAATGCAAGGATGCCCGTGTACCGTGCATTTGGGTGCATGTCAACGTCAGAAAAAAAAAAAAAAAAAAAAAAAAAAAAAAAAAAAACAGGTGGTCACATTTAAGCCGGGCACCTCACTATGGTGTGCCTCATAATCAAATCTTGGTTTTGGGACGTAAAATCCCAGATTTCTTTTTTTTTGTGATTAACGAGAGTTTGACAGTGACAGACACATATGAAAGTTTACTTCATTCAGTCATCGTGTCGTCATGTTTATTTCCCCAAAAAAAATATGTCGCATACAAATACTTCATTCATCCCGATCAATGATTCGATCTTGCCAAGGGTGTTAGCAATGGCACAGGCCAGCAAACTTCATCAGCCTATATTTATGTCCACTGCAGGACTACCTACCTCCCTCATGACCCCTGTCTTAATTGCAGAGGTCATGGGGAGGTAGTGGCCGAATACTGCACCAGGAAAGCCAATTCCTGTTCTGCTGACGGAGTGCCTTTGTTAAAGCTTAGTGGGCCTTCCAAATTTGGTTGCACTTGGAGTAGTATAGTCCCACTGGCTCTCGGCCATTTTTCTTGTCTTTTTTGCCGGTGTCAGGCGCAACTCCAAGCCTGAAAATGTAGTGCACTGGAGGAGAATTCGAACCTACGACCTTCGGATTAGAAGCCGGGTGTTCTACCTCTGCTCCACGCCACCACCGCCCCAGTAAACTTAAGGGTCTCAAAAAATTTTCTTTTCGTTCTTCCCCGGCCGCAGAGATCGGCCAACACGCCGCTGCACGAAAACATCGCGCACACGGTGCTTCGCGACACCACGGGCTTCGTGGAGCGCGGCCTGCCTTCGCTCAGCCCTTGGCGCAAGCTGATGCTTCCGCCCATCATGGGCCTGGCTGGGGCCGCGTTCGCGGTGGCGCCCGTCACCGAGACGGCGTCGGGCTCCAAGCGGCTGCAGCTGATGACGGGCGTGCCGGGCTACGTGTACTGGCTGAGCCACTACCTGTTCGACGGTTTCTTCTACGCGCTCCTCTGGATCACGGCCGCCGTCGTATTCGCGGTGAACAACAGCGTGCGCGCCGACACGGCCGGTACGGACGATGACGCTCAGCGAGCCATATGACGGCCGAAGCTTGCTTATATATTTGCACAGTGCCTGGAACGGCTTAGGCCGTACACCTCGACGCATCCTGTACTGAGTCACGCGAAGGTTATATTAACATTGAAAGTGATCGCTAGAGAGTATCACCCCTGAATAAAGCTCGCCCGTAACTTACCTTTGCTCTGCAAGGTGAGCCATCGCGGGTGATGACCGTTATACGTACGGACACGTTGAACGCCGAAATTCGCTGCGCGTTTCTTATCGTGATGCGCCATGTTGTCTTGCCGGCTCATCTAAACATAGAGTTTCTCACATTATTACCTAGAAAGATACGTGGCGCAACCGTAATGGGAGTTTCCTAACGGGCGCTGTATCGTAACGGGAATGGTGGTAAATGGGTGCACGTGGGAGGCTTGTGCTGGCTGGTGTTGAGCGACGATTTGCCTAAAACGTGGATGTGGCTGCACAATTAATGCGTTCTCAATGTAAAATTTGTACAAAGGGTTTTCTTTCACCCGTATTACATCTCTTAATAAAGTTCACCCACCCGCAGTGCATGATCAACTGAAGAAAAACGAAGAACAGGCGACAAAATATCGCGGAGCGAGCGCGGACCTTGTCGCCTGTCCTCTAATTTTAGCGGCCCACCGACACTTTCTTACGTTTCGTGTAATTATACACCCGAGCAAAAGTCCTCACGACTGAACAAAACATGTTTTCTTTTTAAATAATAAAGTAAAAAAAAAAACATCTTTATACGTGCTGCTTTAGGTAAAAAAAGGAACATTGTAAGTACGGAATGGTACTAACAAGGCGCGTTTTCAAGGTGTCCTGACTCTCCCAGAGCGATGCGAATACGAAGCCACCATATATCCCGGCATTCCCATACATACAACAGCGCCAGATTTCCCTCTAGGTAATACTGCGAGTAATTCTATGCATCCAAGCTTCCCTTACACCGATTCCACCAGAGTGTAGTATCTGCTTGTTTGTTTTTATTGCTAGTTTACAAGATTATAACGTGGCGCTTTGAGCTTTCTTTTTTCCCTCAATGACTATACCAATGCTAAAACTCCGCCCGACACGGCTTCGAACTGGGGCACGCTCCGGGCTTGTTCGTTAGGAAACTGTCAAATTCGCCCAGTAAGTATAGCTAACGTAGCAAAAGCGTCTACCTTGAAATAAAGATGTCCTGGAAGCGGCATTTAAATATAGTACATCTACCATTTCTAGAACACATCTTCAGTAAGCGCGGCATAGTGTTTGTTAATCGGCTTCATCGTCCTCACGCGCTTCTAATTACGCCGTGAATCTGTAACAACTTTCCCACTTTCCTGTCCTTCTGAGCACGTCTACAGTTTTACATTATAAATATCTGCCACTCTTGCGTGTAAGCCAGCAGGGAAACGATTGAGCGCGCTTTGCTACGTTGCTTTACCAACGTAGCAAAGCAGACTCAAAGCTACTATTCGCACGACCCTATTATAATACGGGCGTGTAGTTCTTGCGACTGCACCGAATGCGATTGGAACAGTGCCAGAAGCGAATCGCATCGAATATCGAACATTTCTGATTAGCTTACGAATAATGTATACATTATGCCATTGATATGTTAATCGCGAGAAGGCTGTAAGTTTTGATATGTTGTTTGATCTATCAACATCTTCGTTTTCACGACGTTTAGAAAGTTTCTCTCGTTACACTGCCGATTATAAAACATGCTATATTAAAAGTGCCTAAAGGGAGCATTAGGAACAGTTACTAAACAGTTTGTTCGCTAACTCGAGGCTTTTCGGAGCATACTGCTCCCCATGGATTATCCTAATAAATTCTGAAGGGCGTATAAGGCTGAGAAAGGGCAGATTGCCTTTG
The DNA here is from genome assembly GCF_013339745.2 of Dermacentor silvarum. Classification (NCBI taxonomy): domain Eukaryota; kingdom Metazoa; phylum Arthropoda; class Arachnida; order Ixodida; family Ixodidae; genus Dermacentor; species Dermacentor silvarum. The sequence continues at coordinate 181,089,545 of NC_051156.1, forward strand.
CGAGCAAATCAGAAATTCAGGGGGGTCTGCCATGCTGGCAGAACATAACAAAGCGTTTTTTCCCCCTAGTTTGAGTGGTCGTGGCAGATTCAATTCGCTGAGACCACACGGACGCTGCATCTATAAATAGTACCAAACAATGCCCACTGCCGAATGCACGCCTAAACAAAAAATTAGGCAGATCGAGACACTCAAGACTGCTTACGTGTGGGAATATGAAAGCATTATAGTCCCTTTGGTGAAGATGTGTTTTGTTTTTCTTGTTTGTTTGTTTTTTCGCACGTTCCTTCTCCGCGCAAACTCTCGCCTGCGTACTAACTGCGCCTCGGCTATGCCAAATCAAAACACCCCAAGCGTTTCAACGTGCTCCCTTTGCTCGCGAGAAGTTCCACTCGAAGGACCACTCAGCGCCGTTCAATTGGACATTAATGCTTTTTTTTTATTTTATACTCATTTTATACACTCATGACGTGGCGCCACCTCCTCCCCACTGGCTGCACGATCACGTGCGCAATGACGCACTCTCTAGGCGAGAACGTGGGGCCGCCGTGGCGTGTGATCTGTACAGAGGAACTGTATAGATCACAGATTGTACCGGACCATGGGCAAACGTTCTTAAAGGAGTTAAAAAACATGAGTGTACCAGGAGGGGTTAAAACGTTTTTCTTCAAATTGCACGCAAATACGTTAGATTAAAGACTTGTTTGGAAGAAAAGGGATTTTTTGTACCTTGGGGGACTCACTGTTTCATTTGCCGGAATTCAGAAACGATCGAGCATGTGTTCCTAGATTGTTGTGAAGCATTTTTCTCCTGAGATATCTTACAACGTACTCTCAAGAAAGACCTACCTGTGCACTATATCGGCGTACGATTTTTGCCAGTTGAAAATGAGGATGGCATTCCATTTGACCTCATTATGCTCTTGGGTGTCCACAGCATTTAGCGATCTAGGAAGGCAGTTCGGAACGCTGATATAGACGTA